>NC_090877.1:22872644-22880144 GCF_036669935.1 Montipora foliosa | reverse complement strand
GAAAAACGCTAACCTGTTAACTGGTAAAAGCTTGTACACGGAGAACAATTCATCTAAAAAAGCATAAAAGAGTAAGCAATTTTCTCAAAAGAGAACATCACTGAAAACTGTTTTAATCCCAAGAGAATTCTAGCGTTTTAACAGAGTTCATTTTAGATTGATATTTCCAAAAAAACCAGAGTTTTCCAGCCAAAAGTAAGCTCTTTATCTTCAAAAAAGTCACTCGTATACAGTTGTTGAAGGGAGCCTCCACTAAACCAAATGACATACTCTTATCAATCAAATTTGTTCACTTTTTTTGTCAAAGATGGCGTTTTATTCAAAATAAATGAACTTCAGAATCGCTCACATTCGTTCTCAAATTTCTCGGGCGCCGCTGTCCAGAAAAATTGTGACGTGTTGTACTTTCGTTCTGGGGCCGGTTGCTCGAAGCCTGGTTAGCGCAAACCGTTGGTTAAGAGGTATCAAAACCAATATGTTTCCATGGTATTTAATGCTGGTTAGTGCTAACCATGCTTGAACAACCCGGGCCTAGTTGTTATGCAAAACCTCTTTGTTATCTTCGTTTCTCCTCGGCTGCTCGGGCATGAAATACTTGGCTAAAATACTGTCTAGCTAAAGGAGCTGTGTTACAGCAGTGCAGTTCATTTTGTGTCGCTTTACCATTCGCTCGCGCCTTCTCGCTCTGCAACTTAACGTTGTTCAAGAAGAGTGGGGACGTAGTCCCCGGTTTGATGGTCTTTCACTTATTTCGTTCAAGCATAGTTCATCGAGGAACTGGTTTAATGAAACCTTAAAACCTTCAAAACCGAGAACAATGTTCTTGCACGGCTGCCATTTGCGCCATAAAAGTAGTCTGGCAAAGTCCCCAGCAAAGTGTTGTTCATTGACCCTGAAAAGCCCCTAGGGGAGTGGTCAACTCACATAACATATTCATTCAATCAACGTTAACTCAGTAATTACTCTTAAACGACACAAACCAAAGCTTCGTGACGAATTAATGTCTGTCGAGCATACATAATTAAGGTTACAAACAACAGAGATCAACTTTGAAAAACTGTTAAGCTGAACAGTTTTCAAAAACTCCAATCACAATCCACTTTAATCTTCTTCAGTTTTGCCCATCCCTTCCTCCTTTTGTATTTGCTGTTTTATTTAAGCAATGTTCTACGTAGTTGTTTTTATGTTTCGCTTGATTTGGTTGCCAGTTTCCAGTCGCTGGATTTGGCTATAAATTTCGTGGCAAAGCCCCTCTAAAAACCCCACGCAACGAGTGAACAGCACTATGCCATTACGTGGCACACATAATATTTATTTTCACATGCACCCGAAAATCCAAAGTCTCGTTTCATCCACGAAGGAGAATGCTCATGCGGAGAAAACTTTTTTCGGTGAAACAACGCGAAAGCTAAAGCTAAACACTTCAATAACTGTCACAACTGAGAACCACACACTGCGCTCAGTCCGTGCGCTATGACCTCAGGCCAAATATTTTTCCGTCCAGCCCTTCCACTCAGTCATACGTTACGAGAGCTGCTACAGTACATCACCCTGAAAAATTAGCGAGATCACGTTTCGAGCGAAGGGCTAATGCTAACTTCCTCCTTCGAGAAGGTACCCTGGTTGAGGCCGGTCACATGTCTGCTAAATCTCTGCACATTTCAGAAAAATAAATGAAGGGAGGGGCAGTTAAATTTTTGCCTCCACTGAACTCATCCACTGAGCTCAGTAGGGAGTGTAAATGAAACATCGCGTGGCGAGAGAATGTCTCTTAATCTCAAACAAAGTAATTATCTTCTTGTGGAAGTACTGCCTCTGCACCTTTCCTAAAATACATCGCTTTCAGACAATTACTTGTTTTAATTTTAATATTACGTTTGTATCACCCGAAAGCAGTACAACTTGAAGTCTAAATTAAGAACGTGGGCGCCATTTGGAAAAGAAAAACAATTTGTTTCGCCCTTCCCTAGATGGAAAAAAATACTGTTGACAAAATTAAGTCGAGGACCCACCCTCCGTGTGCATTTCCTTTGTACTAATAGGCACGTGACCAGCCGCAACCAGAGTAGTTTTTCGAGGGAGGAAGAGAGAGGACCCTATAAGAACGAAGTTGACCGGAAGTCAGCTCACAAATCTTCCTTAGGTTGGTTCATTTCCCTTTATCAGCTGGTTTGATAAAATGATTTCCCTTTGGGAAAACCATGCACAGTCTCGCAGGACTTCGACCTTGCATATAACAAAAAGTCGAGAGCTGAGGTTTTTGTCGCTTTGCTGTCACTTTGCCTTTTTATCAAATACTATGTCATCGGTGCTATTTATACTACAATTCTTTCTGGACTAGCAGTCTGTCATTATAATTTACACCTCCTCTCACCTTTGGTTGCAGAAAGACATCCAGTTGCTATAGCAACTTGCAGAGTTTGCGCAAATCGATCCAGGGAAAGTTGAACTTGTTGGTCTATGATTCCATTGTTGAGGTCCAATGTCCTTAACTTGTCAATTAGTTTCTTCATATCCTGGCTCATTTCTTTCAAATCTGTTCCCTTGATGAGATGTCGAGAATCCGATTCATCCATCACTTCTCCGGGTTCCAACTCCATTTCATCTTGAGGATTTTCCTCGTTTTTACTGGCCAGTAAGAAGGCTTGAATTATCGCTAAGTGGAGCTGGGAGTACAGTAACCTTGTTTCATGCTGAGTGTGTCTGTTACTCCCGGCAAAGTCACTTGATAGTGGCATTAGAACCACCCAGCGCAAGAGGCCCAATAAAGGACCCGTGGGGAGTGAGGTAGACTCCGGAATCAAAACCGATCCACGCAAGCGCCCAGCTGTCAATAGTGACGAGGAGCAAGTTATTAAACACAAATCAGGAGTTTTGCTGATCCATGAAGCCACCACTTTTAGTATTGTTGTCGGAGGAAGTTTCGTGTTGGCTGAAGATTCGTCACCTAAAACAAGACACTATAAATTCGCCAACTGCCTCTATTATAAAGAAGGTGGATGCCAAAAATATCCAGGGGGCTTATACACTGGCCTGTCATCCCCAAGACTGGGAAACCGTTTCCATGATTGGAAATTCAGCATAAGTTGACCAACACGTTAGTTAGATTGTGCTAATGTGATGGGTTCCTTTAATGGGGAATCATAGCCCAGAAATTTCAAATCATCGAAACTAAACATTGTTTTCAAGTATTACATGATGATGTATAAAATCAGTACTATGATATCCCATATAAAAAGGGGAGGGATGCCGGTTGGAAATTTTAAATTAAACCCCTCAACGAGACTAATCTGCGCGTGGCACAGGCTATTTTGACCCCTAAAAGAGGCCTTTTTACAGGTTACATGAATCAATTGAGTAAATAAAAAGAATTAAATGTAGAATATAATACACTTCTATATTTCTTTGTGGGCAAACCTAAAGGAGACCTTAATGGCTACATATAATTGCGTTTTGCCCATAACACCCTAAGTGAGACCAAAATCCGAAATTTACACTCCTATCGCTAAGCGAGACGACAAGCACCCCTGCCCCTTTCTATATGGGAGTCCCCCCCCCCCCTCCGCATTAGATTGTCATTATTTTTTTTCACAATTGTTGTCTAATTATACACACTGATAGCACCCCCCAGTCCCTCAAACATACAAATGGTTTCTTCTTTCAAAGAGAAAAGCAATTGATTGTCAATGGTGAATTTCAAAAGTGTGGATTCACTTTGACACAATCATACTCCAGAGCAACTAGTAATGACCATCTCTCTGTTGATGACAGTTTGTTAAATTCCCCACACAACAATAAGGGTGTTGAGAAACAACAAAGGTACGTTTTGGCTATCTGCCAAACGGTTAGACTCCCTGGGACCCGTTTCTTGAAAGTCCTGAAAACTTTGAGGGCCCGAAAAGCCAAATTGTGAAAATGCCAACAGTTTGTTTTGGAAAGACGATCTTTTAACATAAGGTAACAAAAAGAAAAATGACTGTGAAGTTTGACAACTTAAATCCTCTCCATTCTCGAGATACAAAGGGAATTGTGACACCCAAAAATGGTCCGTAAAGTTTCGGGACTTTCGAGAAACAGGCCCCTGGTGTCCTAAAGACCAGAAACCTCATGAATGCCCTGGGCATCTCACAACACGTATTTCATAATCAGTGGTGGCAAGGGTCTCCAAGGAACCAAGCCACTGATCAAAGAGTGAAGGTGTTGCTGATCCTCTTTCATACATTGCTTTGGTGGCTGGGTAAGATCACAAAGAGAAATAACTCTTTCACTCCCAATAGAGACACTTATAGATTCTACTCTGTCTAATGCCAGATGATTTTACTCTTCAATGGGCTCAGATCTGAAAGGAGTAAGGTCTATGAACAGTAGGATAAAATGAGCACAATAAATTTCAATTGACTGAAAGAGCCTATCCAGAGCCATAGTTTCGACTTCTTGAATCTCTGAGTCATCAATGAAAACATTCATCTCTTTCCCACAAACTTTAGAAAACCAAACTTAAAACTGACTGAGACTTAAGCCTGGAGTAGGATCATACAAGAAGTCACACCCATTACATGCATAATTTATGAACAATCAAAATTTGACAAACATTATAACACGGCCCTTTGCAGTGCTGGGCTTGCATCCCTCGCTGACCGCCGCGATGCCATTTGCGCTAAATTCATATCGAAGGCTAGGACATCACCTCCTCTCAGCTATATCCTCACGAACTGGTGCACTATTAAGCATGGCTATCAATTGCGTTTAGGTCAGCAGCGCTATGAGCAAGTTAAAAGGCCACACCGAGAGATTTCATAATTTTGTAACTGCACGTTTCCAGTAAGGTATATATGACCCACCACCGTAATTCAGGAGTCTTATTTCTGCAAGAGTGGCGTTTAATAAAGTATTATTATTATTATTATTATTATTATTATTATTATTATTATTATTATTATTATTATTATTATTATTGCACTGCTCTGCCCAAGCACCAGGCAAGTCAAAAAATGAATTATATGGAAAACTGACTAACTTCAATATTATGTAAACTGACCTTTTTGTTTATCATCTGCAACCACAGGGTACAAACTGATGAGAGCAATCATCAACTGACATGCCATCAATGGTGAGTGAGAAGCAAGGCTTTGAAGGAAAGGCAGTGATGCAGGCACCAGGCAAGTGTAATCTTCAACTATGGAAGATGTTACTTTCAGAACAATACCAGGTCTGTGATGGTGTCTCTGTTGAGTGCAAAAAAAAAAAATTACCATAAGTATTGGAAGAAATAATGTCAATCTCCCATTGATAGATTATTATTATTTCACTTTACTGTGTTGGAAATCTTCTTATCTTTGTAAGGACTTATGTCATTTCAGCCCATAGTCTAGATCAGACACATAACAAACTTATTTCTTTTTTTACAAAAATTATCTTGACTGAAACTTAACCACCTTGACAGGAATCACAGTAACAGCCCAGCTTCCTTTTTAAGTTGGTGTCAGCATGAATAAATGTAGAGAATGTAAAACATACTCTTACAGTTGTGCAAATCCCAAAACTGTAAACTCTTTGATTTGATTTTGACTTTTCCCTTTGTGCAGCAAACAATCAGAAGTGACATAAAACCACAAACTAATTACCAGTAATGGTTGATGTTCACTTTTACCGCGCCCGATTGGCTTTTTACTTGAAACAAAATTACACTTCATAAATATTTCTAGAGTTCACGGTTTTTCCGAGTTCTTCACAGTAACCCTCCAAGGATAATAAATTGCAGTAAAATACAAAGTCAGTAAAATGCTTGGATTTTGTTTGTAAATTTCTCCCATAAGGAATTAGAAATGAAGTCAAGAAGAGCTTTGCATTTCAGTTAATTTCCTGCCCACTTACATGTACACACGTAAATTATACTTCCCACTCTTTTTCCCATAATCTGTGTCACATACCCCTCCTGTCCCTTATTCTCCTAGGCCCCCTCTCTCTGACAGAGCAATGTGATGGGGTTTACGCACCTGCATCCAAACAGCCATAGCTTCCAGCAAATGATCACAGTGAAGTGCTACAGCCATAGAAACCAGTTTGGTGAGAATTTCAACCTTTTGCTCAACCTATACAATGTAAATTCAAAACTCTCCATCATTCTGCAAAGTTTCATATGATTCTCACTGTCAAAGTCTTAAAAGCATAAAAAGGGATGAGCCTACATGTATTAACCTCCTACACTGTACGTGACTTAATTTCAACTCCTCAAAATAATTAAGATTTTAAACAACAAAATAATGATGGGTAACTTTTTCACCAAACTAGATTAAGCCTTGTACTAGGACTGATGCACTTAGGACAAAAAGAGGGCAAGTATACAATAAATTATCATTACATGGATGGGAGTGTTTTACCGGGAAGTAAAACACTGACTTATTGAATCAATACAACCATATATCCAGGAGATGAGTGGCGTATTTTTCATACGTGACACAAGTGGTCACATTGAACAACAACCTCACGATTCCTGCCTTTTCAAACTTTGCTGAATGAACTTGGTTTGTTCATTGTTTGGAATTAAGCCTCATTTACACTAGCAAGTTTTCCTTGACAAGTCCACTTGTCAAGGAAAACTTCCGACTGTACACACTACCAAGTGCTCCTTGACACATTTTTCCTTGACAAGTTGGTAACATACATGTAAATGGAAATATATCAAGTTTTCCTTGACAAGTAATATACACTGTCTAGCAAATATCGGCCTTGACAAGTTTTTCCTTGACATGTGTCCTTGTTCAAAAACTAGCATGCCAGTTTTTGAACAACTTTTTTTCATTTGTCAATTAAGGAAAAATTGTCACATTTTTCCATTTACACTGCCAAGGAAAAGTTGTCAGGGAAACGTTGTCAAGGAAAACTAATGCTAGTGTAAATGAGGCTTAATGGCTTCTGCAAGATTTGTTGTGGGTAAGTGACGAAGATATATTAAGTGTATTTTCCAAACAAAAAGAGAATGAGAACACCAAAAAATAAAACGCTGTACCTTATGATCTATCAATTTTCAAGGAATAAAGTTGTGACAAGACAAGATGGGTATTTTTGGTTGAATTAATACCCGGTATTTGCATTTAAGCCTGCTTTTCAATCTCTACCATGTATATTTATGGTCCATATAATAATAAAAAGAAAACTTACATGTTAGTTTGAAGATATACGAATTTTACGTTTCATGTCACTCAAACATAAAATTCATATCTTCTTGCCACCGTGTAATATCTTCTTCGAATATAATTGTATGCAAGACAAAATTAATAATGTACATACAGTATAATATGAACTCCAAAGAAAATCCATCAAAAGGCCACTGTCATGCCTTTTGTCAGCGTTTCTGCACAATATTCAATAAACTTCATTTTTTTAATACTTCGGTGGCTTTCAATCCTTTCTACACTATTGTTACACAATCCAAGTGAATTAATTTTATGGGTATAAAAAAAGGTCAGCCAAAAACTTGAAATAAATGCTCACCTCACG
>NC_090877.1:22862644-22867644 GCF_036669935.1 Montipora foliosa | reverse complement strand
TGTCTCCACTTTTTATTTCTATTTCATATCGTGATTTTAAAGTGCGTATGAAATGTGTAAGGTTTGGATGGCCTTCTTTTGTCTTAGCGAGCCATATGTGATATCGTGCTAAGAGAAAGCAATAATTTATAAGAAGTGCGAATTGAGAGATATCTGGCCTCAGACCCAAAGCAGTAGTATTTGTCAAAGCATAATCCCTAGGAAGTACATTTAGGTTTATCAGCCATTCAGTAAGTTTATTCCAAATGTTGCTAGCAATACAAAAATTGCTGAAGACTTAGACAGTCAACATTGAAGGGGGAGAGGGAGGGGAAAGGTTGGAATAGACCATTTTACAGTTGTGTGCTTAGTTACCTGGCCTTTGAATAAAAGTGAGGCTGAAGTTGACCATGCTTTGACAGAAACCTCACTCCTTTTCTTATGTTAATGTTGTTCTCATGCTGATTATAGCGCTTTACATAAGAAAATCAAAGCAAAGTCAACTCCAGCCTCACTTACAATCAAAGGCCAGGTAACTAAGCACACAACTGTAAAATGGTCTATTGTAGATACAGCAGGTATTGGTAGCAAGAAAAGTTGTTTTTTAACGGGAGTGTCTCACCAATTTTGCAACCTGTTGTAGCTACTGGAAGGGTCACCTTCCAAAATGATAACTTTAATAGAGCAAGTAGTTCACTTTGTACTGTAGACTTTCCACTTTGACGTAAATGGGGCAGCGTTTCCTCCCGGCGTTGTCAATCAATGGTTTCCGATAATCGATAAAATCAATGATAATCAATAATAATCAATAACAATTAATCGATTGATATTGGAAATCGATAAAAATCGAAGACTTAAAGTTGTGTGAGTATCGATTTCTATTGATTTTCATCGATTGTTATTGATTACTATTGATTTTTATTGATTATGAAATTTGTCATTTTCTTAAATAAAACGCACCATATGAATGAACAAACCATTCAGTTATCTTTATTTGTTGTGTTTTATGTTAAATTTGTAGCATTTTTACCCCTTATTACTATTAAAAGCTCACTTAAATTACTAGACTCTGATCGTCTCGAAACAAGAAAAAAATTGTCTTCAAGTCTCTTCAGTGTCGCTCTCTTCCAGCTTGTTAATTAGTTGAGGAAAATGTTTTTGTCTGCGCTCACTGTCATGCTGCCTGAATATACGCACGCAGGCCAAGAACATACATCTTGAACATTCACCCGTGCAACCGAAAGGGAAGATAGCAGAATAATTGTTAAAAGGAAAATGTAATGCGCTTCCAGAATAGCATAAAGAAGGCACTCTACAACGCTCAGAACACTTGCTTGGTATATTAGAGAATGCAACAACACCATAATACAATGAATCATAGAATCATAGAATCATAGAATCATACAATGAATCTGGAGGTCCTGTCACAATTCTAAAATAATAAAAATAAAATGAGTTCCAGTTATTGACATGACACATTCCGATTATTGTTTTCCCTTGTTTTGTATTGTGGCGTTTTTAAACTTACACAGTAATCTCTTTGCGTAAGGGCCAAAGAGGACCAACAAGCTCGATTTGAAGATGGCCGAGCTGCCCCCGATCATTCGTAACTCTGAACGCATTCCCACGTTCTCCCCTCTTCTTGAATGCGTAGAATATTTCTCCGACATTCACTTCAAAAGGGCATTCGTGATAGCCCTTGACTACACAGCGCACTGACAATTCAACTTGCTTCGCCATCTCTGGCACAAGCAAACTCCGTAACAATTGTGTTCTGAGAATCCCGGTTGAAGTGCAAGGATAAAAGTGCGCAATCGAATTACCCAATTACCCTGGAAGTGTAAATATGCCCGGGACCAATGAAGCACGCCCACGCTAACACGCGCCAGAAAGTTGCATAATGAATTATTAATCAATGATTTTCTATAGAAATCAATGGTAATCAATAGCAATTAAGACTCCGAGTGTGAGTATCGATTTTTATCGATTGGTTGCACCAATCAATAACAATCAATGGATTGTTATTGATTATTATTGATTGTATTGATTGCAATCAATCGATCGGAAACCATTGATTGACAACGCCGGGGTTTCCTGCATTGCCACAAGTTGTTGTTATTTCCTTCAGAGCATTGTTAAAAGTAAAAAAAAATGAAATGGAAAGACGTATGAAGAGGTAAAAACGACATCACTGCGAGACCTCACCAAGGTACGAAAAAAGAAACAAAACAAAGAAAGAAAAAGTAAGCCCTGAACTCTGCACGCACACACACACAAACAAATCAATATTACAGCTGAGAAGGACAAAGTAAATGACCTATTTACTGCATATTTATATCTTTTTACTTACTCCAACAATCTTCCTCATATTCATTCATGATACGGAAAAGAGTAAGAAGTTTCCCTCATAACTCATAACAGCGACCGCCATCTTGGCATAAGCAACCACGCCAGGGAAGACGAGTTTTTCCCTCGTTCCCAGGTTATTTTCCGCCCTCCGTAAGGTCTCCCCCAGGACTCGCGCAATCTTGGAAAGGGATAGATCCCTAGATTTCAAGCTTATTCAGTCGACCACATGCTGGCAGAGATCACCATCCCCTACTCTTTCCAAACAGTGTGTAGGTTCTTTATGTCCCACGTTGTTGAAAGCAAGGGTTATGAGACAGGGCTTGCGGTTTACATTTTCTTTCTCCTTTGTTATTTAAAGACCCTAATTGTTGATCCCGTAGGGGCTCGAACCCTCAACCTACAACAGGGTAGTCCAATTCGCAAACGAGCCAACCGATCGGCTATCAAACATTGAAATGCTTGAAAAAAAAAAAGGGCAACCTTGCCGGACTTACAGACAATAATAGAACTATAAGTAAAAGTTTCGTAAAACTCATGTCTTGAGCCAATCGGGTCAACAACAACCTCGTTCCCAGGGTTTTTCCCTAAAGGAAAATGGCCGCCATTTTCCTCTAGGGAAAAGCCCTGGAAACGAGGTTGGGTCAACAATACAAAACTGAAACTGCAGTAAGCAATGAGGTGCTTTATCTTTATCACAGGCTACCCTGACGTAATGTTTATTTCAAAAGTGATCCGGGGGGGATGGTTAATGAATAATCCAATGGATTACGCAAATCGTATAATTCTCCTTTATATTTTTTTATTTGATCTATAAAAGAAAGTATTACAGTACATAATTTTCAGCTTATGTGAGTTACGTTACCCTGCTACACTCCAGTCCAACGAACACATGATCCATAAATTAAATCGTCTTTAACAGAGACAAGCCACCCTACATTTCCCCAAATAACCTACTCAATTTCCACAGTTAAAGCAATAAAGAACTTTGAAATAAATTACACAGAGTGGGTAATTAAGGGGCTAGGGCCAATAAATGACCATGTGTCTAGCTATGAGTGTAAATGTTCCCTGAGGACACCACTTTCCATAACTCAAAAGGGTATTTTTACAAAGTTCAACATCTTTCCTTATCATGCACCAATTGTTAACTTTATCATAAGCTTCAAAGTAGAAAATAAGGCCACTGGACTAGCGACTTGCACACAATTGGAGTGACTTCTGATTTCGCATAAATATGTTCGCGAGACTTTAGAAGAACTGATGACTGTTTAAATTGATGGCTCTTTAAAGTATTATTGTTTTCTTGCATTGCAAAGCTCAAACGTTGTCGAGAACCACAGCTGGAAACACCTTGCAATCTCCACAAAGAAATCCATGTATCATACGGTACAGAGGAACAAACGCACTGTGGACGGAAAAAACGGGCACTGATTAGAGAGAACGAAATCTGTGGGTACATGTAACGGATTTACAAACAAATAAAAAGCGAAAAGGAAGGTAAAACTTAAGAGGGGGAGAGAGATTAAAAGTGAAGCCACGATAAACCAAAAGGTGAAACAGGAGAAAAAGAAAGAATGTTCAGAAATTAAGAAAGAACAAATTGCCTCTATAGCTGTTCAGTACCGAGGAAGAAAAGCTACTATGAAAAACCTTTGTGCTACCCACCCACCCCACCCCCCACCCAAAAAGCAGGTTTTATCGTTTCCTTTATTGTAGTATTTGTAATTTAAATTAGCTAAGTAGTTAGATTTATTTAATTCATTAGTGTAAAGTCCTAAAGGAAACACCGTGTCTAAATAAAGATTTTACCTTGACGAAGACTTACGACCTCTGCGTTAATGTCAATTTTCTGACGGGGGGGAGAGGGTTTCGTAAAACTCAGTTAGTTTGTTAACCCCTTTCTAACAATTGTTTTTGCGCTGCCTGTCTGCTGACAAAAGGGAAAACAGTCCAGGGGGGGGGGGGGGGGGGACTCCCATATATAAAGGAAGGGGGTGCTCGTCGGAGATATTGGAAAGAACCCCTAAGGGGTACTAAGACCCTGTCTTGTGGGCGTGGCATGTACCTTGGAAATGGTGAATAGGAGAAAACAGAGAAAAAACAGTATGTGCAGACAGAGGTCCATTTCTCACCTGTCCGAAGGTTCCAGCTTCTCTAAAATGGGGAGAAGTTTTTCACCGGCAAGTTTCTTAATGTAAAACTGCATACAGAGCACCTGAGTTTCGTGATGCAACCGGATAAGCTCAGAAAGTTCCTACAAATGTAACACAAGCTGGCATCAAGCATTTCATCAAGGACTATGGTACTCTCCAATTTTCGTCCCCTTTTCAGACTAAACGATATATGTTTACGAAGCCTATCTACTCACGTGATCAGCGTGTAAGATCATTGCTGCCTTGACGTCATATTAGTTATTGACCATGATTTTCCTGCGCATGCGCAAGATTACATTTGCCTACCAATTTCTTCATTGTGAGTTAAAGAAATTTCTTATCGCTAAAATTGTAAAGAATAAATCAATCTTATCGATGGAATTTCTGCCTGCAATCCTAGACAAAAATCGTTGAGACTTCCCTCAACTTTCGTCAGAGTCACTTTGGGCAATGACAACACAAAGGCCCAACAATACCCCCCCCCCCCTCCCTCCCCCTCCCATTCCCCACTCAAGGCAA
>NC_090877.1:22852644-22860144 GCF_036669935.1 Montipora foliosa | reverse complement strand
ATATTCAAATGATAAGGAAATACCTGGAACAAAACATTTTTTTTCCCAAATGGTTTGAATTGGGTACAACATTGGGTTAGCCGATTAGGTCTAAAGACCTTATTCCAAAATGGCCGTCATTTAACTATTCTTTTGTTTTTATTCAAATTAGCCCTTGATGCCTCGTTTTTGAGCTGAAAATTCAAAAGAATATTTGGCATCAAGGTCTAATTTGAATAAAAACAAAATAATATCTACATAGCGGCCATTTTGGAATAAGGTATATTGAATAACCGAACGATCATTCAAAATTGTTTTCGGTGGGGTCGGGGGGGAGGGGGGAGGGAGGGAGGGAGGGAGGGGGAGAAGGGGATCCGCAACATGAATATTTAATTCATGGGAATAATATTTTGTTTGGATATTGATCTCGGCGGTGAAAAGCCCTGGGACCGAGGTTGGATATGGAGTAGGACTGGAAAGCAAAAAGTGTCTCAACAATTTTGTCCAGGATTGTAGTCCCACTTTTTTTATACATTCCATTAACCCCCACTAGTATCTACCTTCTGATTGGTCATTATCTGCAGCAAAATACCTCACCCTATAATAGCTATTAGGTGGCATCGTCCGTAATACACTAACCCTAGGAGAAGAATATGTGAACTCCGTTGTTCCACGTCGCCGACTGATATTCTGTCTTGAACTTATGTCTTGTATTTCCTCCGACAACCAGCTGGCAAGAAGCACGCAACCCTCTTGGCCTTTGCCTCCAACCTGGCAACTTGAATCATCCCACAAGTATTCCTGATCAAAGAAACTGCATTTCCCACAAGGACAGACTTTTGATAGTCTTTCCTCAGCTATAAGAAATAAAAACAGGTATTAAATTCCACACTTCCTTTTAAGAATGTTAAAAAATTAAACGTTTTTTTTCGCTGTGATCAAACTGTTTTTTGAGCCCGTTTTCGGAACCATTTTCAAATTTCTGGAGAATGTTCCTCACGAAAACAAACAAAGTACCTACAAACACACTTAAAGGAGCTGTTAAGATGGCGTCAGTGGCCATTTCAGAAAAGAGAATCGCCGCCACTTGCTGGCCAAATCAGTAACGACTTCTGAATAAATATAATATGTCTATTTTCATCCGTCCCGGGTAGATTTTTAAGCCGATTCGAAGAAGTTTCAGTTTCATTGAATCAAGAACTGGGAGCACGGAAAACGAAGACCCTGCTGTAATTCGCTTGAAATGACTCCTCGGCCACTGCAAACAAAGAAATGTTGTATTTAGCTCGTCTCCGTTTGTCATTTTGTTTTTTGATTTTTTGTTTTTTGCGGGGGGTGGGGGGGGGGGAAGGGGGGCCTGGGTATGTGGACCCTGTCGCAATAGGCCATTTATTCGGCCTGATAGTGAGGCAGTGAGGACAAATACAATAGGAACACGTTGGAATAAATATGAAAAGTATTTGCATATCATCCACTTTGCCTTTGTCCTCTAAACCTCTGTTTCAAGCTGAATTTTCATATATACCGAAAAAGGCCTATTCAAGAGAGAGTTTATCCACCGTTTTCAATATTATGAATGGCGTGTTTTGTTATTTGCTGCTTGGTATGTTATTTTTTTTTTCTGCGAGGTCTTCGTGTTCCGGGTCGTCAGTCAGTCTTCGATCTTTTTCCGGTCCTTTTGTTTTCGAACACAATAGAACAATGGATACGAACAATTTTCCATGGGAGTGGTGTATTTTTTGTTGAGAGACAACTTTTTCAAACATCATGCAGACCTCATTTTTTCGCATTTCTTGTCCAAGGTGTTTCGGTCACCTGTCACCTGATGTCGCTAGGTAACCGCCCATTACAAGAATCGAGTTAAAAAATAAAACATGGCTGAAAATTTGTTCGGAGAACCGACTTCAAGTCCCTACTGCTGGGAACTGATGCAAACTCTCGATAAATCCCGAAAGGAAAATTCATTGTCAGACGTCACTCTAGACGTGGGAGGACAAATGTTTCTAGCTCATCGATGTGTGTTGGCCGCGGGTAGCAAGTTTTTTCATGGTTTGTTTACGAGCGACATGACAGAGAAATCGGCGCCAGTGGTTAAGCTCGAGGGAATTCCAGCTTCAGTTATGAGTCACCTTTTATCTTACCTCTACACAGGCGAGATACATGTGAGCGAAGCAAATGCCGAAGACTTAATTGCATCAGCAAACTATTTGCTCCTTCCACAACTCAAGAACATTGCATGCAAATTTCTTGAACGGCGTATGTCTGCTTCAAATTCCATTTTCAACTACCTGTTCGCCGAGAAGTACGAATGTAAAGATCTGCAAAGTTACGCTGGAGAATTAATCATGCAGAACTTTGGAGTAGTGGGAAGGTCGAAGGAATTTTTGCTGCTTTCGTTCGATCTCGTAAAGGATTTGATTTCAAGGGATGACATTGTGATCTCCAGCGAGGAAGAAGTCTTTGAAATAATTTTGGAGTGGATCGACGAAAATTTTGCGGAGAGAGAGCAGTATTTTGCGGAGCTATTTTCTCATGTGCGATTGAGTACCATTTCTCACCATTATTTATACACAAAGATGTTGTGTAATGAATTGGTTCAGGGAATTGAACGGTGCAGACAATCATTGATGGATGAAGTGCGAAGGCGTGCTTTATTTGAGGGTCTGGGCATTTCACCTCAGAAGTCTAGAACCTGCCTCCAAACTCACGAGGATGCCATCATCACTTGTGGGGGATTGTCACCTGATGGGCAAATTCGCAATTCAACCCTTTGCTATGTACCATCAAACAAAACTTGGTACCAATTAGCGCCCATGCTTTCCAGGAGGTGTCGGCATGGCTTTTCTGCCTGCAAAGGATTTGTTTACGCCATCGGTGGCAAAGGAGAAGATTCCTTTCACTCCAGTGTAGAGAGGTATGATCCTCGCACCAACACATGGAGCTATGTGGCACCGTTGGCAAAGAAAGTTAAACTTGTTGGGGCAGCCACTTTGCAGGGATTTTTGTACATAGTTGGAGGTATCGAGTTTACTCCTGAACAGGGACGAAGACGCTGTAGCACCACACAGAAGTATGACCCTGAAACGAATTCTTGGATGCCAGCAGCATCACTACCCAGCCGTCGCTCATCTGTTTGCCTTATTTCTGATGCACACTATTTGTACTCTGTTGGTGGGCTTGGTGATGATGATTTCCTTTCATGCAATGAGCGTTACGATCCCAAGTTAAACATCTGGACAAAGATGGCTTCAATGAAGGAGAAGCGTGGATGTGCTTGTGGACTGTGCCTTAACAACAAGATATACATATTTGGAGGAACTGTGGATGCATTTTCCAGGCATGCAAGTGTTAGTGGCGAAGTTTATGACATTGCCTTGGATGAATGGCATGCAATTGCTTCGATGCGTGTTCCTAGATTCCATGCAAGTGCAGTCCTCCTGCGAGATCAGATATTTGTATTTGGTGGCATTGGAAGTGAGAGTGTTCAACACCACAATTCTCAAATGGTGGAATGTTATGATGTGCAAACAAACCAGTGGATCACTTCTCACTCCATGCCATATGAAGAGACATACTTTAGAGGATGTGGAGTCAGCCTGTTCAGAGGACTCCTTCAGTCTCTTAAGAAAGTCCCACAGAATTAGCAAGTGGGATGTTTGATAAGGAAATGAACCATACATGTGTTATTTGCTGCAGTACACGTACAGTGTAGCTTCAACCAAAATGGTGGACAATGCCAAAAAACAACTAACTGCAAAATGCAGTCAATTGTAATTAAAAGACATAAAAGAGCATGGATTTTAGAACATTATGGCTTAATTACTTGATAATGTCAAACTGAGTTCGTTATCTTTTATTATTTTCACATAATTAGGCAAAGATAATTTACGTAAGTAGAGCCAAAGGCAGTGGCTTAATGAAATGACCTATAGGCAGCAGTGAAAAAGAAAATATTTCACTTATGTTCCCTCCGGAGCACAAGACTTACAGATTTTAGTCTGTCTAGCACCAGATGATTTTAACTCATCATTTGGGGGTGCTTTTGGTGTGAAAGGTTTAACTGATGGCAAGAATTTAGGCACAACAATATACATGTACAGTAACACACAAACACATACACTTGTAACACAAGGGCTCCAGGTGATTGCAAACTATTCTTAGATGATCACTCACTTACGCACTCACTCCCTTGTCCTAGTGACTTGATATCCCAATTTCAACAGCCAAGGGTCAGAGACACTAATAATAAGGTTTTAATGGAAGGGACATAGTTTTTGACTGCTTATTATCCAATGACACTTCAAACGTCCTAGTACGCCCCCAAATGACGAGTAAAATCGTGTGGTGTTAGGCAAAGTAAAATCTGTTAAGTCTCACTCCCAGGGATCAATGGTGTTAAGAGTCTTTAGAATTACGGGTGAAAAAATCTAGTGATTAGTAGACACTGTTTTAGTGTAGCAATCTCTCCAATCTGCATTCAGTGTTTTATGCTGACAAGAGCCCATAAAGCTCTTGTAAAATGGTGATAAACTTATTCCTCCCCCCTTCTTTTTTATATCTTCTACCTCTGGATATAGACTGTAGATGTTGGTTCAGAAATTTTTGTTACTCATAAGATGATGTTAGTGGCTTTATTACTGTTCATCTTTGTAATCGTTTATTTTTATTATAATTGTGGCATACTTTTTAAGAAGTCTTAAAATTGGCTCCATGTTTCTGTCTTGTAAGGTGTGTAGTAAAGATAGAAATGCAAAAGTTGCAAAAATAAAATAGAAACCAAGGAACAGCTCAGATACTTTTCTCCTGTATTCTTAAATTCAAACCCAATAATAATTTTCAGACAATTATTATTATTATAATTATTAATGTAAGCACTAATCCTGCCGTTCTTCATAATATCTAAAATCTAAGAAAAGGAAATTTCATGTTTACTCTACTCGCTACTGTTTCCTGCTTTTTGTTTGTTTGTTTTTTTGGTCTGAAAAGGTAGCACAAAATAGTTACCTGAACTGATAAATTTGTAGCCCTGTACAGATCAAAATATGTGTTGGTTTTAGGTGAGAACCGAGAACCATTAGGCTTTCAACCGACTTATGGTGGTACCCAGGATTTGAACCTGGGCCACATTGGTGGGAGACAAGTGGACTGAACGACAACAACAACAACAACAACTTTATTACGTTGTTTAAGTGGAAAGAAAAGATTTACAAAAATTAATATATAGCAGGAACAGTAATTGGTGAAAGTAACTCAGAATAACTAAAAAGCTAATCTAGCTGAGTAACATAATTAAATAATTAAAATGATAACAGTTGGCAATAAAAAGTTGATAATCTAAGATAAATATTAAAGAAATAATAATCAATGAAAGGAAAACAAGTAGAAAAGACAGCCTATAAAAACTATGGAGGATATGTTCACTGTATGGAATCTTCATTAATTATAATTATGAACAATGTGCCATCCCTGCTCTCCAAAGTCAGAATTATCATGTCATATAAACAATGCATACATTTTAATGTTTATACAATGGACAATCAAGCAGTTTAACTTATATCTCAGGTAAGAGTACACAAAAATTTGAGTTGACCATTTAAGACAATGGAACTCCCCAGTGCTCCAGTCACAGGTAAATGGATATTGCCTTGTTTTTACAGTCATATTAAATTTTAATGCAACCTAATGCGTATGACATATCTTCAATATTAGAGTGACAGAGTTGAGAAGTTTGTTCCCTCCAAGATACGTTAAATAATGGTAATTGAACTGAGTGGAGTGCAATTTGGTCTGAAATCATATGTGTGATTTCAAAATCGAACGAGCATACAGCGCGAGTTCGATTTGAAATCACAAGTGTGATTTAAGACCAAATTGCACAACACTCAGTTCAATTACCACTTTATTACATCCATTTAGAAATCATACAATCATTATTTATAGCTAAAATACAGAATTATACTGTAGTCAGTACCAACATTTTATTGATCCAGTTGGGAACAAAAATTCGCCATACAATGGTTTTCTTTGTCTTTCATTTTCCTGCAATTTGATTGGTTACCTTAAACCTTAAATTGTCTATTTATCTCTGTATTCCCTCTGATAAATTTAGTTCCTTTGGTGCACTTACTCGATTAGTTTCATAAGCTATTTAGGTGTCCCAAACAAACTCTTCACAATCAACCTTGTATTAAAACTGTTTGTTTACCATTTATCCTTTCTTCTTTTCCCCTAACATTTTACTTTTTAATCACAATTGTAATATTTCATTAGTACTATGTATCTTCTTCAATATTTAATTTGTAAATATTCATATGTATATTCTATTTTTCTTTTTCCAACACTGTAAATTAATGTTTGTGTGAGTTTAAATTAAAATTGATTGATTAAAATTGAATTGAGCCTTGAAATCTGACTGGCTGTTTTGTTTTAGAATTTCTTTCTCATTGGCTGGGGAAATGGTGTGATTTAGAGTAAAAACAGTGCGATTTGGGAATAAATCGCACCGCTGGGAGCCAATCAGATTGCAAGGATCAGCAGTGATTTCTAAATGGATGTAACAAAACATACAGTCACTAATTTATTATTATTATTATTATTATTATTATTATTATCATTATCACAATCAAAAGTTACAATCATTTCATTTGATGTGCACATGTTTTTTTGGGGGGTGGGGGGGTGGTGTTTGGGGAAAGATCAATTAAGATTTCCTTGCTTTCTTGTAATTATCTAGGAACGACATGACATGACATAGCAACCAAATAAAAATACACACCGAAGAGGTACAAATTGTATTACAGGATAAGAGAGAATCCGCAAAAATGAGCTGAGGTACATGTCTGAGGGGAGGCAAGGAAACACACAAAAATGCAACACACGAGCCTTTCACAAGACAAGCAAACGAGACTTTTGGGTCTACAGTTTTGGGTCTACATAGATTATGACTGAGCAGCATTAAAGTTTATTCCAGCTAACATTAGTTATAATATTAATATTCATATTAATTTATTCAGTTAATATTAATATTATAATATAAGTTAATATTTCAGTTAATATTAATATGATATCATGGTTGGGAGGGTAAAAGGGCGCACTTAATTTGGAGCCTCGCTCTGTTGTGCGAACCCCACCACAGCCTGTTTCTCTGTTGTGGTGAAAGTGATAAAATAAAATAAATAAATAAATAAATATTCATTTGTTCAGTTAATATTTGCCTTCAAGATTTCATTTTGATGGATTTTTAATTTTGCATTTGTCATGAGCGACAAGCTTCTGATTGCCATGAATTATTCCAACATTTTTCGAAAGATACATTCAGTGCGTTCCTGTTTGAAAAGTGGAACCAACAAAAATATGTAGCAGATGTTTCATTGCTAACAACTCGAAAGAGAACACATGGGGATGAAAATGTTTGACCAAAATAAAGCAAACAACAAAGGTCAAGTGGTTACATCACATCCGTCGATTTAGCCATAAGCACTTATTACATCAGTTTCCGCTTAGGAGCTACAATATTCGCCT
>NC_090877.1:22842644-22845144 GCF_036669935.1 Montipora foliosa | reverse complement strand
GAAGTGAATTTCTAAGAGACATATATGGACCAATGTTTGATGTCATTAACAAACTTCCAGTAAATGACTCACTATACACCCTTTTAATAAGTCTAATATATGGCGTTTTCCACTAATGACGTCGAACTCTTGCTTTCAAATTTTATTTAGAAATGTACAAAGGCCTAAAACTTTTCTGATTTCTTTTCTTTTTTGAAGCCTTTGTACATTTCTGAATAAATTTTAAAAGCATGAGTTTGATGTCATTAGCGGAAAACGGCATATATTAGACTTATTAAAAGGGTGTATATTGTAATGAATACACTTTATCAAATATTGAAACCATGTCTGGAACATCAGTTATCAGCAAATAGTCATTTGTTTGCACAGAACATGTTATAGAACTGTATAGATTATTTCCAATAGCCAAAATATTGTTCAAAGTAGAATTAGCCCACAAACTAATATCTTGTATTTGGTGGTATATCATAGCAGTATGTGACATTGCTACACATTGCTTACCAGCATTTACCCCAAAGATTGCTTCATTTCCTTGACTAGAGTCAGTGGACACAGTGGTTGTTGGATCAATGATGTCAAACATTGTAGGACCTGGATTTTCCTCCACATCATCACCTGTATTTTTAGGTATCGCTAATGCTGTGTGTACCATCAATGTTTATTACTGCCACTCCAGTAGATGCTGCTAGTAACACTGTTGGAATCTCAGGATTCATTGGAGCATGTCTATAGGTTTTTACTACAGTGTGGTAAAGTGTTTTAATCAAATGGCTTTTCCCAGCACCACCACCTCCAGTTATAAACAAATAAACTGGTTCAACATTTTGTGACTTCAGACTGTTGAGGTTTTCATTTTATTTCTAGTCCATGATAGCACCCTGTTGTAAGCTTTAGGTTGCGTTTTTTATTATGTAATGATCTACATGTAACTGATCGACATAATTGGTCATCAGATATTTCTCTTGGCTGTTTATACATTGTTACTGGTGATGGACTGATTTCCAGTAGTGTGGGGATTTGCACCAAGCCCTGAGAGTACTTGTTCATTGAATGCCTCATCTAGTGATGATTCATCTTAGCAATCCTTTGATCATTTATAAGATCATATGAATGTATGGCAGTGTCATGCTTGTTTCTTAGCCAATCTAGTGCTTCTGTTACTGGTAAATAGCTGATAGAGATGATGAAGCGTGCAGCAAGAGTTGTCTGAACTGTGCAAATGGCATTAAGAGAAATTTTAGTGGCAAGTCATTGATGTAAAATTCTGAACAGGTCTGAAATTTGAAGCATACTTAAGGAACTCATTTCACTGCTGCATTGTTATGGCAAATTTTGAACCAATCACGCATGGTAAAAGTGAGACCGTAGTACCAAATTCTGTAAGGGCTGAATGGACTTAAGCATAAGACCCCAAGTACGCATTGCGGACCTATTTTTATTAAAAGAAGTTCTCCCAGTCTAAAATGTCAGCTGTTTCGTTACGCACTTTTCCAGACTAGGAAAGAGGCAACTTACAGAAAAAAAGAGGATAAAACGCTAATCCTATCTGATCAAGGCAAGTGTATTTGAAAAACCTACCGAAAATATATGAATATTCGCATCATGTTTACAAACATTGCTTTCGTTTGGACCTTTGTTTTGTCAGCCAATGAGGCTCCGGGTTGCTCGAAGCAAGGTTAGCGCTAACCAGCGTTAAATACTATGGAAACCTATAGGCATTGATATCTCTTAACAACGCGCATGACGCCTCACGACTTTTCACTAATTCTTTAGTTGAGCAGCTTTATTAAGAAATTCGTATTAATTAATAACTATCAAGTAAAATCCATGGCTATCTCCCATATTTGGGCAGAAAAAAAGATTATAGGTTTAAACTATTGAACACTGAATTCACATTCACAAACTCGGCATGCGTTAAAAAAAAAAAGTTCAGCGAAAATGTTTCTTCCTTTGAGTGGTCAAAACGTCAGCTATTGGTTTCCTCCTTGTACTTTCCCATTGGTAAAAGGCTGCAGGTTGTGCTCAAGCTCTCGTCCACTAAAGTGGCAAACAATGTCAATCAAGCGTGCATAAATTATTAAACTAAAAGATGTGAAAGTTTTATGAGTTATTAACAGCTTTGGGGTGAGGAGTCAGTTCAATAAACCTTGAAACAGCATATCGGTATACTTCCTAGATAACTGTTCGCGAATTGTAGAGAAAGTTCTTCGACAACAGTACGGCTTGATGTTCTACCCTCACACGAGTGAAATGAAATGATCGCACAGATCTGCCCGTCCAAGAATGATATGACCAGATGACAGTCCAACAAACACGGCACACTAAAAACTAAATCGCCCAACAGACAATGCAGTAGAACCTTCCTCTGATTTTTTTACACCTAAACAAGCAAAATAGAACGTAAAATTTAATTTTACGACAAGAACTTATTTCCAAACTGTGACGAACAGTTTACTCGCGTGACCCTAACCTGCGATGTTTCGCGCCATCTCTAAAGGCC
>NC_090877.1:22825144-22835144 GCF_036669935.1 Montipora foliosa | reverse complement strand
TAAACTTCCGGCCAAGGAGAATCATCATCTAAGTTTTGACTTCGGTTCACAACGTTACTCGTAAGTTTTGACAATTTTTCATGCTCTTTAAGGAGTGCAATACCTTTGTCTTGAAGTTCACTGTGAGTGGGAATGTCTCCCATATCAAACAATGATTCGATACCTTGAACAAACTGCTGGGAAGGCAAGGGGCTCTCTCTTTTTTCAGAAAAATGTTCCAGTTCAGAGTACAATTTTGCGGTTGTTGCTTTAAGTCTGCGATACTTGATTGGTAACTTAAGTTCTGCACCTTCACCGAATGGATCAAACATTTCTTGTTTGTCAGCTTGGTCTGAATTTGGAAGACAATCTCCTTTTTTCAGTTCAGAAATGGATTCTGGCGATTTTCCAGTCACATTTTCCAGTTTGTGATCCCTTTCTATCAACGATGACGAATGTACGTTATCATCTGGTACGTCCAGGCCACGACGCTGCCTTATTTCAATGGATTGCGCATTAAGAAGGCGCGTTGCTAAGGACGAGCCATCTTTAACCTCTGGCAAAGAAACCACCGTATCGTGTCTTTTAGAGTCGTCATTCACTCCACCAGCTGATGTCAAGTTCCGCTTTGATGAACTTGCTATTGACCCTGGTAATAAATCACAATACCAACAGCGGTTATCGCTACGATTAAACCATACAAGCGCACGCACTGCAGTTTGCTATAGAAAAGGGACCTTACGGAGCCGCGCTGGCGCGGAAGCCGTAATTCTCAAGCTGCTCGCGCAAAGGTTATGAATCAAAATGGGTGATCGGAAATAAAAATGTGATCTAAATTCGCGAAGACCGGAAATAAAATATTGTTAGAAATGTTGAGCAATTTCTCGAAAATTAGCTCGACGACCTACTCTGATTAATATTTGTTTGTTCGCATTCTCAAAGAGAGTATTAAAAAAATTTCGAGTGGAACATTTTTACATCTTCGAACAGCGTTTTCGTTAACAATTCAACTTCTACAAGATAAATACTTTTTATACCACATATTATGCGAGAGGATTCCATGAGTTTCTCGAAATTTGAAAAAAATGCCAGGTCATTGATTCAGTTTTAAGATCATACTTTCCAAACGGAACTTTAGATGGTCTTTGAGCACCGCTGTACCACTGCCATGGCAACCGTTGGGGAGTCGCAGACACCATTAAAATGTTTCTGACAATAGTATTGGACAAATAACAAAATGTTCCTCTACTGAAATGACCGACAGTGTTGTAATCCTTTCCCATTGGAAACTGTCTGTTACCGTGCATTTTTCATTTTTGTCCATTTCTTTGCCGTCTTCAGCAAAACAACAGGGACCAGTTAAGATCTCACACGACGACGTCGACGACAACGCCACAAACAATGATATCATTGGTTAAAAGAGAATAAATAATCGAGCTGCACGTGCGGCACGGATTTTTGCTCATATTTTTGCGGCTCTATCTGCATAACGACGACGTGAAATCACCAGATTTTATGTTTTGACGACAACTTGGGCATGCAACAGAGAATCTTTCGTTCTCTATTTTCAGTCTGAAACCGTTCAAACCGATTTATTTTTAGGATACTTCACCCATATTGTACGATGTGAACGAGATGGAATAGAGACGAAAGACTTATAATACAGCAAAGTTATATTTTGAGGTTACATTTTCGTCGACGTCGCCGTCGTGAAACGTGAAATAATCATTTTATTGGAGGTTTTATGGATGACGTCATCACTAGGATATAAATTTTCATTTTCTCCCCTAAATTAAGCGTGACCGCCATATCAGTTTCATTCTTGAGGAACTGCCACACCATTGTCATGTAAAAAAGCTTGGAATACTCGCGAAGTGATTACAATTGTAATAACGCGAATTTCTGTTTTGAGATGACGTTCTCGTTGCTGTTCCCCTTGTCGTTGCTAAAGCTCCCTTTAAATTTAAGCAAAGACGTTGCCGTGCAAAGCAAAGATGTTGTCTTTGCTTAAACTCCCTGGTACGACGACGGCTACCGCAACGACAACACCACAAAGCAAGAATATTATTGGTTAAAAAAGGAAAAATAATCGTATTGCACGTACAGCACAAATTTCCCGCGTGCATTTCTTTACTTCAGTCCACAAAACAACAACATGAATGACACCCTGATCATGCAACAACGAACCATTCATTCGCCAGCTTTACTTTAAAACCGTTTGTACCCATCCAGTTTCCCTAACAGGGAGTTTAAGCAAGGACAACAGCAAAGTCAACAAAAGCGCCAATCCAAAATATAACTTAGTGCTATCGCCAAGTATTTCGCGATTATTAGATCTTGTTCACCTTGGGCAATACGGGCGATCTATCCTGTAACTGGTTAGGGTTATTCTGCAAAACAACAAGGGTGACCAAACAAATTTAAGACTTTCGCGACAACGTTAGCATACAATATTGAACCTTTCATTCTCTTTCTTTGCTTCATCTCGATCCATTCCTAACAATCGCGGTTTTCTCAATACTTGATATTTGCATTGTACACATACCAGGAACGGTGGAAGAAGCTGAAAATTATTTCGTTAGAATTTCTAGTACCGCCTTTGTTGCTTAGCTTTCCTGTAGCTCCCCATTCGAGGGAAAAGGTTAAAATAGACCAAGCTGGCAACAATTTTTTAAAGAGACTCATTTAGACGCTTAAACGAAAAGAGCAAAGACAATAAGTTACGAGAAAAAGAAACAGCACGAATGGCATAAAGGACGATAATTAAACTTACACTTTCAGCACTGCAAAGTGTTTGATAAAAATAATGAGAAACTACAATACGGCGGTCTTTAATTCAAAGAGTATCAAGGATAATTGTTAATACTTTATCCCAAAACGTAAATTTCGGAATTTGACAGAATAAAGTTAACCTGACTGGGATAGTTTCCAAAAGCGATACACCAAGCCAAACACAGGGGAGGGGGGGGGGGGGGGATTAGCTTTTTAATGGATTAATGGATTTTTAAAAATGGATTAGCTTTTTAAAAATGTTTGAGTTGGTGATATGTTTTTATAGGAATAGACACGTGATAATACTCAGGAGGATTGGTCTTTTGTTTTGCTCATTGAAAAGAGCGCATGCAAGCATGAATATGTCTGCAAGGACTCTTTTTAATGAACAAAAGAAAGGACCAAACCTCCCGAGTTTGTATACACCTAATTCAAAAATGGCCGCTGATTTATGCGGGTACAAATTGGCCCTTGTTGCCTCGTTCAAGATGAAATATTCCTTTGAAGTTTAAGCTTAAGAACGAGGCATCAAGGGCTAATTTCAATAAAAACAAAAGAATATTTAAATGGCCGCCATTTTGTAATAAGGTGTATTGGGAAAACAAAATGTACAAGCGAAAAAGGTCTGTTACTCGCAAGAAGCGCGCGAAAAAATTTCAAGCAAAGAGGATTTCGCTTGGCTGTAGTTCCATTTGACGGACAACAGAGACCAGTTACGACCCTCGATGGCCACGTCAACGAAAATTCCATTTCAAATGCAAGTTTAAGTTATCAGACTTTTTTCCTACTTATTTAATCGCGTTTAACTTCCGTTTAAAAGTGGAATGAACCATCCGAGGACAGAATTGGGTAAAAAGAACCCTTGCACTAAATAAGAAAATTAAAATTTGGCGTTTTGTGCTCACGTTTTCCGTCGAACGTTCGCAGATTCGGTCAGCTCGCGTGGCAGATTTGCAGGGAAGAGGAAAGACGTGAAAAAAGGTTAAAACGCACAGTCACGCTGGGGTATTCTTTCACTCAATAAAAACCATCGTCACAGGCGATGCTCCAGTGTCGCAGAGGGTAAGAAACTACAAAGTCCCTTCAAACACACTGGTTTCCTTTTCCGTCACGTTGAACAACAAGGCAGAAGTGGTATACTAACACTGCCTTAGTTTTGAAGTAAAGATAGAGTGAACGCTTCACGATTATACGCTTACGATGACTTAATAGGCCAGTTTCGAGTTCATGTCTGCCTCCTCTTCAAAGCGAGTCTAAGTGCGAAGTTTTTCTTAAGAAAATAGACCATATTCGTATTCTCAGTATTGGACTGGAACTAGCTTGCAAGCTTCCAACATTGAATAGGGGGGAGGGGGGCTATGTAAGAGAAAGTGAAACTATTTCTTTTGAGCTTTAACAGAAGCAGGTTGAAATGCAGCTCTGGTGTGGTTCATTTACATAACCTTCCCAACTACTTTTGTCTATGATTGTAGCTTTAATGGACGAGAATGCGTCAGTTACTCAGTAGGGAAAATCCTTTCTCCGCCTAATAATATCCGTCTCGCGTGGATCCTCTTTCCTTGTGGTACTCTCAGCCTACCAGCCGGTTGTGATCTTAATGTTATATTATCATCACAAATGTATCTGCGAGTATTTTCCCTCCCAACCAAAAGGGACTTAACAGCGGACAGACCACAACATCGGGAACTCCATGGCCTCCTCCGCTTTGAAAATAGTGTCTGGATCCAATCGATTGCATGAAACCGTTCTTGGTTTCCTCTACTCTGTTAGTTCGATCGTGCTAAATATATTATATAAGTTAATATTCCAAGCAAATTTTATCATGGTTACCTCGCTTGACAGGAGCCCATCTGGAGCGTGCAACTTCCACACAGCGTCTGTGAAACGGCGTTTTCACAAGTAGGTTTATTTTTAGACTAGCCCTTCCCGCGAATTAGGTCAAAAAACAAAGGCAGTTCCGGTTCGGCGACCCTATGACATAAGCTTAATTTCTTGTAATTCGTCATCGGGCTCCTGTGGGAATCTCATTCGCGGGAAATTCAATCTAAAAATAAATCGGTCTGTGAAAACGCCGTTACACGAACACAGTAGAGTTGTAGGCTCCGGGTCATGGGTTCCTGGCTTGATGAGTACTTTGAGCTCTTAGAGCGATTGTTAATTAAAAAAAATATTAAATCTGGGTTACAAATGCGTGCCGCACGTACAGAATGATTATTTTTCCGCATCTAACCAGTAATCCTACGGTTTTGCAGGCATTGAGGACTTCACACACCCTACTGCTAATAGTTTCTATTCCTTTCCATATCGTGTTGCAACTCAGAATTCCCTTCCAAACACTACCAGAACGTTTAATTTTTTAGATTTCAGGAGACAAATATTTATTTTCAATTTTGAATGCTTCAGTAGTAACGCAACCTTTGTTCTTTTCTTTTTGCTTTGTTTTTCCTTGAAAATATTTAACAATTATTGGGCGAGGTTGAGCAAAGTATCGTGATTTGTCAGCGGCGAGAGCCGAAGCCGAAGGCTGAGACAAATAATTGATCTGCGCATAGTTAATAGAGGGGAATGGTTTGGAAGCTCGGCAAACATCAAAGGGGCAAACAAAGATGCCAAGATTTAGGTTGGAAAGTCCACGACCGTGCACAATCTTTTGTTTTGCGCTCATGCACTATGCATGAATTACGTAACCAACACGTTTCTATTGGTTAGTTCCTCAGTACGGAGTAAACAACTATTGTGTTTTGTGCACGGTCAAGGTCAAAAAAGAGAACAAAAACCTACAACAAATAAATCTGTCGGGTTTCATAACCATTCCCTCCATTAACTATGATCTGCGAGACACTGACAAACCCCGATATTTACGATAACCGAATTCAATAATTGTTTTATCACTCGATGAATGAGTTTGGTTTTTTTTTTTACAATTCTCAACAATTAAATCACTTTCTGAAAGCTCAGGAAAGTGAAATGCCATTACCACACTAGAGCTTGGTTTCAATTACGCATGATCAGAATATAATTTGCAGCAAAACACTTATTTGCAGGTCACGTGGTGCGCTCTCGGCCAATGAAAAGAAAGGAAAAATATATCGATTTGATAAAAGCTTTTATTAAGCTACTCATACGTATTATACCCCTGGGTCAACCCTGTCCCATATCTTTTTATTTCAGAACTGCTATATCTTTACATCATTCTGAAATACCTTCGTGTTTCGGGTGTGCTGCACGTGATGTAATCAGTGGCCGACTATTGTGAAAACACCCACGAAAACCCCCCTGGGAGGAGTTTCTAAAAATAAAAAGATACGAGCCAGGGTTGATTCAGAGGGTTAACTCTTTTAAATAAAAGAGGGAGGCTTCGGGTAATGAGGTTCCTGACAGATAAGTATACATGTTGTTGAAACAGTTGAACTTACCTTGCTGTTTGGAGTCACTTATCATCTGTTTCCCCTCTTTGGCGTTTCTCCCTATTACGCTATCCAGGTAGACATTCGTAGAGCTTTGTGACTTCGCTGGCCGTATGAGAGACTTCGCTGATGAGGGTCTCCTCCCATATGATGAACTGTAAGTACTCTTCAAGACCTGCCTCTGTGCCGCCGATTTCCCTGCGGCGGAAGGCTTCTTTGATGCTGCAGGTTTGCTGGGTTTTGAAGAGAGCGATTCCTTTGTTGCGTGCAGTGGAGGTTCTTTAGCATGAGCCGCTAAAAACACAAAAAGCAAATAAGTCAACAATAACATTTTCCCGATTTCAAGTCAGATCAAAGAATACATCCATACAAAATGGGAATGATCACCGAACATACGTGTAAACACAGAAGATTATAAATGCTGCATTAGTGGTTTTGCCACAAGTCGTTTTGCTGCTCGCTGCAAATCAAAGCTGATTCACTGAATGGTAGTTTTGCCACAATTCTGTTTGATGTAATTTCATTTTAAAATTTGTAAGCACCTGTCACAGTTAAGAAAAGCTCAGAAGTGAAAGTAATGTATTGCTGCAAATCGACTTTATTATGCAGTATACTGTACATGTGTTGCAGTGAACCGACTTCAATGTGTAGCGACACGACCATAAAGTAACCTGATGGAGGACGTTGCCAGACAGCTCTTATCACAATCACTTCAGGAGTCATGCTAAGCACTTTACCGATTAGGTAGAGAGTGAAATTTACATCTTTAAATATGGGGTTATTTGGTGCGAAGGTTATTGGAAAAACCACATCCAAGAGCTCTGGCTTCGGAAAACGAAAAACAAAATCCTTAGTACAGTACACTTAAGGTCACAGACCATGACCCAAAGGTTGACTCCTCAGAATGTGGCAGCAACTCTGACATAATCAAAAGACACAACATACAATATTAAACAGCCCCCAATGACGAGTAAAATGAAGAGTAAAATCTTTAAGTCTCGCTCTATACAAAAATCTCTAGTTCTGAAAAACATACTTGTGACCAGAATTGGCTTTTTAGAAGACACCTTCTTTTGATTAGCCTTAGCTGCAGCTTTATCAATCTAAAAGCAACAGAAAGCACTGATTTCACAATGGATCATTAATAATAATCACAAGAATAAAGTCACCTCCATACACCCTAA
Organism: Montipora foliosa; assembly: GCF_036669935.1. Classification (NCBI taxonomy): domain Eukaryota; kingdom Metazoa; phylum Cnidaria; class Anthozoa; order Scleractinia; family Acroporidae; genus Montipora; species Montipora foliosa. Next base: position 22,827,802 of record NC_090877.1, on the reverse strand, counting down.
TTTGTGTTATTTTCCTCATTTCCCTATGACCAAAACAGCATCTGTGAGAAAATTAATAAAGCGTGATAGTAGAATACTAGAACAACCTACAGTAGGAAAGAATCCTAAACTGGCAGCAAATTTGAAAGTTTTCATCCCAATTAACTAATAATTAAAGACATGTGGTTCCCTCAGATTCCACAGTTTTTTCCTTGAGAGAGTTAATATAAAAAAATTAAGTCATAGGCACTTTAAGAACAAAACCAAATTGTTACTTAGATAACTCTCAGGTTAAAAACAAGGCAAAGTCCTACATATTTCAATTAAATCTGATATGGATACTGATATTGAAATCACTTTTTCTCTCCAGATTCAGCTTTGGTACCCTCCCTCTAAACATATCTAAAAGGCTGGGGATGGCTTAGGAAGGCTTTGACATTGTTACATGGTTCCCACAGCTCATCTCATAATTATAGTGACTTGATTCTACATAGCATCCAAAAAGCCAAATTGATGGTGTAATGCAAACTAAGCTAAGAGAGCACACAGAACTCAAAGTTTTGCTTTGGAAGTACAGCACAGAAGATTACTTTTGTTTATTTCAAACAACAAAAAATTGAAAGGCAGGAAAAAAGTCAAAAAACCAATTGACAGTTATACAAAATACAAAAAAAGTGCAAAAATTGAGCTTTTGATGTTGACATGCTCAAGGCCTAAAAATTGACAAGGAACAATAGAGGAATACAATGAAACGTATTATATTTTTTCATATAACGGTAGTTTATTCTGTCTGTAATAGATCACAAATAACCTGTTATTATTATTATTATCAGTACATCAAGCTACATTACTGACAGGAACAAGCACAGCGTAAAAATGTACAACACAATCACGCCTTCCACACTCACAGTGCTCAAACCTTAACTATGAACTCCCTATCAGTGATCAAACTACATGTACAACACCACCCCAAAAATTTACTAACCCCTCTCCCATCGTCTAGCCTACACTGAGGGTATCTGTGGATTGTACTGTCCAACCTGAATAATGGTAGCAAAATAATAACTTCTTACTAACCAAGCGCGAGGGCTTTACTGGGGAATATTGGCCCAAGGTCGTGGCAGAACAGACCAAGCGCAGCGAGGTCCGTACAAAAACGACCGAGGGACAATATTCCCCAGTATGGCTCAAGCTAGCTCAGTTAGTAAGTAGTTTATTATAAAGCTTTTTAATTACCTTTTGCTTTGTTTTTGCAAGCCCATAATCAGCCCGTGGGCATTACGGGAGAATAATGCTCTACAATTCAGTCACAATTAGCCAATCAGAGCGTGCATTATATCAGCTAGGAACACAAGCCATACAGGGATGTAGCTAAGAATAAATTCATCCAGTTGAAGGTTCTATTGAGGCGGTAAGTTCGTGCTCTGAGCATCAAAGGGACCTGGTAACAAGATTGTTTCCAGTGTTGTGCAACACCCGGCACTGTTCAAGGTGGCAAATACAGGGAAAGAGAAGACATGCACAAAAGTACTTAAACAACGCTTTCACTTCATTTCCAGTATCAATAAATTCTAATGATAATTCTGTGTAGACTAACAGAAATTCAGTTTTTTTTTGTTAACACATCGAATGACTTTTAAACTTTGTAGAGAATAATTTGCGATCTTCTCAGTTGCTTCGATCGACGGCAATAATTCAGCTGGCGATCACCCCTTTCTCAAGCGGCGATTTTCACTGGCAGCCAGCGCTTAGCAACATCCCTGGCCATATAATAAAGAAACATACCAGTAATCTGGGCCCTTTCTAGTATTTGGAAATGTCATGACCTGACTTAGTGTTACAAAGTATTATTAATGGCTCATTCAATAAAAGAAATTGTGCCACGTGACAACAACAATTATTTGTTGACGATGAATTTAACATCACTGTGACTATGTAGGTGAAACCAATCAATAAATTGGCTTTTTTTCGTCCAGCAGACATGTTGGCCTGAAGCAGAAAAACCAGAGTCCCGAGCCTTAAGACTCAATAGGAAAAAAAAAAATACCGGTATCTTCAGTCCCTCTAGACTCAGCAAGGCCTCCAGCAGAAAAACACAGAGTCTGGTAGAATTTTTTATACTCGTTATTGTGAACTCCTAGATTGTTTATTGTTTGCGTACTTTTGTTTGTATCTCTCTTGCTTTCTGTGCCTTGGCTAACAAACCATCCAGTGCTGCTAAATCTTGTCTCTCAGCTTCTTTGGCTAATCAATAAAATAATAAACAAATAATTCATAAATTACTAGAAAGCAAGCAACTGAATGAAACATCCAGTACATACAGAGCTTGCAATTCTTTAGTTGTCTGGCTAGTGACATTTTTTAAGTTTGTCACATGTTACTCACAACATTATTCATGTAAATCAACACTTACTAATCAAAATATTATCATTATTATTATTATTATTATTATTATTATTATTATTATTATTATTATTATTATTATTGCAATGTGCAAGGTGGTCATTTGACACCCTTAAATGGCAGAGATTTTAAGTTAAAAAATTAAACCTTTGATTAAAATAATAATTTAGAATCCACTGAGTCCATGTGTTTGTGGAACACACAATAATTATTTATTCTTTGTGTTACGGTACAGACACTGTTTTTACACCTAGTAAGAAAAATGCAATTGCTGTC
>NC_090877.1:22810144-22812644 GCF_036669935.1 Montipora foliosa | reverse complement strand
TGACTCGAGGTCGTTTCGGATAATAACGTCAATTTCCCTGATTTAATAGCAACAGTGCAGTTTTTATTAAGAAATTTTAATTTTCTATTTATAAATGTCCATGGTTTGTTGGTTAGAGTTTTCTTCCTAATATGTTTGGGAAGAGACTAAAAAGTATAGCCGGCTTTAACAATGAATTCACTGTTGTTCACAAACTCGGCATACACTCGTTTTTTTATAAGAACGACTAATTTAGGGGCAGAGCCTGAATTCGAACGTTCTTGATTTCGTATACTACGTCTGCATTGTATGACGCAACAAGAAAACCACATCATTGTTTATGTTAACACAAATGTCCCAAAAAGTAAGGGGGTGTTTACATGATACCGGAACGAGTTTCATTCTGGAACGAGTTGTCAATTTCATACCGCGTTTACATGGACGACACGAATATTGACACAGGGATGACCATCGATTACCGCACGCCATCTTGACAAATATTTTAAAATACAACGCATGCGTCAATAGTCCCAGTCCACCACGACTTGACGACTCGTACCGGAATGGGAGTCAATGTAGCGTTAACATGATACCGGTATAACTTTTCATACCGTTATGAGAATTTCGATCCGGCCCAACTACCGGGATGAACTCATACCGGTATGAGTTGTACTGGTATGAGATTTTTCACCGGTATCATGTAAACAAATACAGAGCTTTTTAAGGATTAAACCACTGCAAAAACCGTTTACGATCAAAACTTGCTCTACGTTGGATCAAAATAGATCGTGACCACACCAACAGAAACTTTAAAAATAGAAAATATACTGCAAAGGTTGGTCAAGACAACGTGAACATAGGCGTTGTTGCAATATTTCGGCTGGCCAACACCAGCCTTCTTCAGGTTTATTGAATGGATAAATGCTTGTTACAAGATCTTTATATTTACCGGAAATGACATAAAAAGGCTACGTGATGTGTTATAAAAACGGAAATGCATAAAAAAGAGGAGAGAGAATAATACATGATAACAAGATGAAAAAAACAAAAGAAAATTAAAAGGTAGCTAAACTAAATTACATTTCATCTGTTCTGTTAAGGCTTGCAGGCTTCAGTGTTTTTCCTCTGTGTATGAGGAATGCCTCACGAGCCTTTCTGATGGAGTCACGACTAGTGTGCAGTTGTTCGAGCGGTATAAGGATCATGTGATCCTCCGCGTGACCACTGGTCAGGAATTGTCGTGAAACCGCAGTGGGGGTATAACTACAAAAGGGGTTTATAATAGGTCGCCTATGTTCATTAAAGCGGTCTTTACGACGACGTTTGGTCTCTCCGATGTACTGAAGATTACATTTAGTGCACTGAATCATGTAAATTACATTAGGGGTTTCACAAGTAATATGTGATTTGATTTTAAAGGTTTGTCCAGTACTATAAAAAATATATTGGTTACGGCCATCCTCAATAAAAGGACAGGCGGTGCAACTAGTTTTATTGCACCGAAAAGAGCCGGATGGAGACCCAGATTGGTCGGTGTTAGAAGGTTCCGGCAATTTAGCTCTAACTAGAATGTCACTACTGTTTTTACAACGCCGGTAGGCTACTAAAGGGAGATAAGTAAAAACATTTTTACAGCGACCAGATGAATAAAGCACGTTAGAGTGTTCGTGAATTATACGAGATATGTTAGGTAAAGCGGAGTTATAGGTAATGACGAACGGAACAGTATCTGTCTGTTGTTTAGGTTTGGGTTTAAGAGCGTCGTTCCGGGAAATGTCAGATACGACGTGCTTCTGACATTTCCCGGAACGACGCTCTTAAACCCAGGAAGTGATTCCTTGGTTGTCGAATGTTTGCCACAGTTGTTTTCATTTTGTGGTTTTGCAGTTACTGGTCACGCATGGCTGACACCCGAGTGCATTTGAATTTTTAACGCATGCTCAATACGAAACGTTGAGGCGGCTGGCACAATCTCCTTCCTCTTCCCGATTTTTCTAGAAGACCGAAGGAGATTCCGCTGGCAGGGTATGCGAACAGCAGGGCCTGTAAAGAATGTCCCTAAGTACTTGAGTTAATTATCGTGTTAGACTACAAGTTCACGTTTCTCTTACCTTTATTTATACTACTCACAAAAACAAATGAGCAAAATAAAGACCGGCGTTCTTAACTGACTCTCAGCTAGGGTATGTTCTTAGTATGTTCTTAAAATTCTGCTCGATCTCAGCCTAATGTTCTTATAAGAAAAGCTCTTATAAAAATTGAAGATTGTACAGAGACTAATAAGCCAATATGTTACTTCATCATTTTGCTTGCGCTGTTATAAGCGTCATTTGAGCTGGCATGAAACTATGACAAAAATATGACGAGTAAAGGCGGGTATCGCAAGTAAGCAACACAAGTAGGTTTAATTAACAATTAATTTCCAACTGTGACGAACAGTTTCCTCGCGTGACCCTAACCTGCGATTCCTTTTAGAGCTCTAAAGAAAAGAACGCCCGATCGCAAGTTGTATTTTTCTCAA
>NC_090877.1:22802644-22805144 GCF_036669935.1 Montipora foliosa | reverse complement strand
TAAATTGTATTTATTTACGTCATCATGTAATTGCATTTGTTCTACTCGTTAGATCTATTATCAAAATATTTAATATCATATCATAAATTGTGAGCTTCGATACCAAACGTTATAACTTGGTTAGTGAAAAAGATGTCTACTAACCCGAAAGGTTAGTAATTCTTAAAATTAAATTCGAGCCCTGCATTTCAATAAAAAAAAAGAAAACATCAGACTCGCCATGGTTTTCTCGGCAAATACCCTGAAGTGATTGATCGAGGTTAATCTTTGAAAGTGTCTTAAGCTTATTAGTTTGTAGCAAAGGTTACATGTTCATGTGTTTTTCAGTCAAGATCAATTTATATTGCTTTCTTAGTTGTGCAAATTATGCTTCCCCTTAAATCTAGTCACGACGGGACAAAGCAACCAAATAAAAATACACACCGAAAGAGTTACGAATTGCATTACAGGATAAGGAAGAATCCGATTAAGAACGTTAAGAAATAATGAGGTACAACTCTGAGGGGACGCAAAGAAAAAAAAAAAACGCAACACGACAGCGTTGAAGTGAACGAGCGCTTTGAGTTTAGTAGATATATTATGACTGCATGATCAGCATTAAATTTTATTCCACTTAACATGTGCTATAATATTCGCCTTTAAGGTTTCATTTTGATAGATTTAATTTCGCATTTGTAGTGAGCGGCAAGCTTCTGATTTGTCACATATCATGAATTATTCCAACATTTTTGACAAATACATTCATCGTTCCTGTTCAAATAGGAGAAAGTGGAAGGAAAAAAATATGTAGCAACTGTTTAATCGTTAATAGTACAAAAGAGATGAAATTAGGGCGAAAATGTTTGAACAAAACAAAACAAAACAAAACGACAAAGGTCAAGTCGTTATTGCATCACATCCGGCGATTTATACATCAGTTTCTCTTCAATGTCTGCTTGGGAGATATAATATTCGCCTTCTTTCAATTTGATAAATTTAAATCAGTTAAAAACAATCATAAAACCACGAATTTCATCAACCGTGCACTCCGGTGACTCGAGGTCGTTTCGGATAATAACGTCAATTTCCCTGATTTAATAGTAACAGTGCAGTTTTCATTAAGAAATTTTAATTTTCTATTTATAAATGTCCATGGTTTGTTGGTAAGAGTTTTCTTCCGAATATGTTTGGGAAGTGACTAAAAAGTATAGCCGGCTTTAACACTGAATTCATTGTTGTTCACAAACTCGGCATAGACTCTTTTTTTATAAGAACGACTAATTTTGGGGCAGAGCCTGAATTCGAACGTTCTTGATTTCGTATACTACGTCTGCATTGTATGCCGCAACAAGAAAACCACATCATTGTTTATGCTAACACAAATGTCCCAAAAAGTAAGGGGGTGTTTACATGATACCGGTACGAGTTTCATTCTGGTACGAGTTGTCAATTTCATACCGCGTTTACATGGACGACACAAATATTGACACAGGGATGACCATCGATTACCGGACGCCACCTTGACGAATATTTAGAAATACAACGCATGCGTCAATAGTCCCAGTCCACCACGACTTAACGACTCGTACCGGAATGGGAGTCAATGTAGCGTTTACATGATACCGGTATAACTTTTCATACCGTTATGAGAATTTCGATCGGGTACAACTACCGGGATGAACTCATACCGGTAGGTTGTACTGGTATGAGATTTTTCACCGGTATCATGTAAACAAATACAGAGCGATAAGTAAGAACCAGGATGCACTCGTACCAGAATGAAACTGGTAGCGGTATCATGTAAACACCCCCTAAATTTTCGAGTTAGACTACAGATTCACATTTCTTTAACCTTGATTCATACTCAGGGTCGTAACGAGATATATTTTTTCGTAACTGATCCCATATTTTTACCCAAAATTTTGATCCCTGAACCCACAAAAATTTGATCCCTGATCCCTGGTTCTATGAAAAATACTGCTGATCATACTGATCCAGATTCTACGCGTTGTGATTCCAGATCCCAGGCCTTTGATCCCTGATCCCGTCTACCTCGTTACGACCCGGTCATACTACTCACAAAAACCAAAAACAAATGAGCAAACTTAAGCTGACTCTCAGCCAGGGTAAGTTATAAAGGTCGGCACACACGAGGAGACTAGTCCCTGCAACAAGCCCCAAGTAGTGTTTACACGCGGGGACCAATTGCACAGGAAAGTAGCAAAAACTGGGGTCAAACGGTATCATTCTTTCAATCTGAATTTATAAAAATAGCAATGTTTTGAAATAAATCAGCTCAGTACAAACCGCAGATTGTTTATCGAAATTATTCAGTGTTTGAATTGTTTCCGATTCAGTTCGAATATAAGCGGAAAATAAGTTAAAGCGCTTTGTTACCGACCAGGTGTGGCCAGTTCAGAAACAAAAAGGGGTGAAAATTCGATCAAGATTTCCAGTGCTCATGTACATTATTTCAAAACTGGTTTAATCGTCTTCCTCGTGATCCGCCATCTTGAAACAT
>NC_090877.1:22777644-22797644 GCF_036669935.1 Montipora foliosa | reverse complement strand
GTGTTAGTGTTCCTAATGACAGGTTAACTTGTTTGGCTCAGCAGCCTATTATTTTTTTAGCAAAGAAGTTCCCTAGCTAAAATGTCAGCCGTTTCCTATTTACGCACTTTTCCAGACTAAGAAAGAAGCAACTTAAAGAAAAAAAAAAAGAGTATAAAAAGCTTATCGTATGTGATCAAGGCAAGTGTATTTGAAAAACCTACCGAAAATATATGAGTATCATCGCATCATGAAACGCAACGTCAATATATATACCGGCAAACGAGCATGACGTCTCAAGACTTTTCACTGATTCTTTGCTTGAGCAGCTTTATTAACAAATCAAGCTATCAAACTATCAAGTAAAATCCATGGCTATCTTTCTTATTTGGGTAGAAATAAAAGATTATAGATTAAACTAACTGATTAAACTAACTGAACACTCAATTCACATTCACAAATTCAAATGTGAAGTTTTGGGGATTAATATTAATAACTTTGTGGTGAAGTTTCACCACGCTCGTTTTGAACCTTGAATCCCGGCGCATATCTCAATCCACAAATAGCTTTTCACGAGCAAATATAATAGGTGTCGGTGTACTTCCTAGACAACTGTTCTCGAATCGAAGAGAAAGTTCTTCGACAATAGTACGGCTTGATGTTCTACCCTCACACGAATAAAATGAAATGATCGCACAGATCTGCCCGTCCAAGAATGATATGACCAGATGACAGTCCAACAAACACGGCACACTAAACCGCCCAACAAACAATGCAGTAGAATCTTCCTCTGATTTTTTACACCTAAACAATCAAAAGAGAAGTTTAATTGTAAAACACTTAATTTCCAAACTGTGACGAACAGTTTCCTCGCGTGACCCTAACCTGCGATTCCTTTAGAGCTCTAAAGAAAAGAACGCTCGATCGCAAGTTACATTTTTCTCGAAAGCATCAGCTTTTTTGCAAGCGATTGCTGAGAAACAATAAAAGACGAAAAGAAAAAGACTCATTAGATACCCTTTCCAGTTAGCTAAAAGAAGAAACTCACTTCAGTTTTACAGAAACGTTCATCATTCTCAACAGCCTTCTTGCGAGATCTCCACCAGACATCTTTTCGTCTTCGTATCTGTTCCTTCACAAACATCCCTAATTTATACCTCCAAATCTTTAAAGATAGGAATATTAACACCCCACCGATGATACCGAAACCAGCACTCCACAAAAGAAATTTGCAGAAATTTGTCTCCATTCCTTTGATTTCTCCTGTCCCCCATGCACCACGCTGCGCGCAACAACCAGTAAAAGTAGTTCGTCGGAGAAAACAATGAATCTTACTGGTTCTACAATTTTTTGTAGCGATCTCACAAAAAAGAAAATCATCTCCCAATATCACAGTCTACAAGAATCACGAGCAATATTAAATTAAGTACATTTCGCATTTCGCGCAAACGAGGAAACATTTGCTTTCTGAACAAATTCAGAAACATTTTTGCTTCCCGGGAAGCAAATTGTGGTTCCGCAACAACGGTTCTCCTGGGGCCGAAAACGGGAAACATTTCCTTCGGCAAAAAAATTTCGGGCATTCTTATTCTATCATTCCTCTTCATCCTCCGATGGTAGTTTTTGGTGGTAAAGATTCGCCTTCCACCGATTTTCTGCTGAGCACGCTACATATGAAAATATCATATTGCGAAATATGACCCGTCAAGGTTTCGTAGCCTAACAGAACATCCAAGACCTCCAAGGCAAGGCTACGGCATTTTTAAAGTTTGGCGGTACTTGCACAATTGTGGTGGGCGAAAAAAATCGTTCGCACTAAAAATAGTTTCGTTGACAGATTTGCGTAGTGCGCACAGTATCCTACGAGCAGAGTCTTCTTTGATCTTCCTAGAAAAATCGGGAAAAGGAAGGAGACACTACCAGCCGCCTCGACATCCCTTAATTTACCGCTCATCCAAAGAATTGGATGAGTCAATCCAGTTTCGACTTGTCAAACCTGCTTTTAAATTTGCGCATGATCAATCGTCATCGATATTTTTTGATATTTTTTTGTCTAAATTCCCATGAATATTTCCTCCGTATGTCGGTTACAGACTACTCCGCCACAAACATAAAAATTTTTCATTAAAAAATGAAATGGCAATTTGAAAGTACGACCTATCTTGCGTTTCCAAGGAAGTGATTCCTTGCTTGTCGAGTGTTTGCCACAGTTGTTTTTATTTTGTGGTTTTGCGGTTACTGGTCACGCATGGCTGACACCCGAGTGCATTTGAATTTTTAACGCATGCTCAATACGAAACGTTGAGGCGGCTGGCACAATCTCCTTCCTCTTCCCGATTTTTCGAGAAGACCGAAGGAGATTCCGCTGGCAGGGTATGCGAACAGCAGGGCCTGTAAAGAATGTCCCTAAGTGCTTGAGTTAATTATCGTGTTAGACTACAAGTTCACGTTTCTCTTACCTTTATTTATACTATTCACAAAAACAAATGAGCAAAATAAAGACCGCCGTTCTTAACTGACTCTCAGCCAGCGTATGTTCTTAGTATGTTCTTAAAATTCTGCTCGATCTCAGCCTAATGTTCTTATAAGAAAAGCTCTTATAAAAATTGAAGATTGTATAGATACTGATAAGCCAATATATTGCTTCATCATTTTGCTTGCGCTGGTATAAGCGTCATTTGAGCAGCAATCAAACCATGACAAAAATATGACGAGTAAAGGTGGGTATCGCAAGTAAGCAACACAAGTAGGTTTAATTAACAATTAATTTCCAACTGTGACGAACAGTTTCCTCGCGTGACCCTAAACCATCGATTCCTTTTAGAGCTCTAAAGAAAAGAACGCCCGATCGCAAGTTGTATTTTTCTCAAAAGCATCAGCTTTTTTGCAAGCGATTGCTGAGAAACAATAAAAGACGAAAAGAAAAAGACTCATTAGATACCCTTTCCAGTTAGCTAAAAGAAGAAACTCACTTCAGTTTTACAGAAACGTTCATCATTCTCAACAGCCTTCTTGCGAGATCTCCACCAGACATCTTTTCGTCTTCGTATCTGTTCCTTCACAAACATCCCTAATTTATACCTCCAAATATTTAAAGATAGGAATATTAACACCCCACCGATGATACCGAAACCAGCACTCCACAACAGCAATTTGCAGAAATTTGTCTCCATTTCTTTGATTTCTCCTGTCCCACATGCACAACGCTGCGCGCAACGAGTAAAAATAGATCGTCCGAGAAAACCATGAATCTTACTGGTTCTACAATTGTTTGTAGCGATCTCACAAAAAAGAAAATCGTCTCCCAATATCACAGCCTACAAGAATCACGAGCAATATTAAATTAAGTACATTTGGCATAACAGAGATTGGTCCGGTTTCAAATCAGAAAATATATGAAATTTCTGTAATTTGATGTTAAAGCTTAAAGCTAAAAAGTTCTAAAAATCCTTAAGAAACTAGGAAACTGCTAAAAACGAGGGCATTTCGACGTTAGATAACGTCATTAGCGAGTCAAGAAATGAATGATAGAATTTAAAATAGGTGGTTTGCCACGGTACGTCATCGCCGCCATGTTGGTGGACGAAACATCAGCTTCTTTTGTTCGTCCACCAGCAATTGTACATTGCGGCATTGTTATCTGTGTCTCTAGCGATTGGTTGCAAACCACCTATACCAATATTCTGTGAATATGTTAACAGTTCCAAGGCACGCGTGAATGTAAGCCAGGTGCTTAAGGCAGCCGCAAACGAAACATTAATGTGGAAATGGTGGAAACATCGTTTCCCGAAATGTTTCCTTGGCGCGCAAACGAGGAAACATTTGCTTTCTGAAAAAATTCAGAAACATTTTTGCTTCCCGGGAAGCAAATTGTGGTTCCGCAACAACGGTTCACCTGGGGCCGCAAAGGGGAAACATTTCCTTCGACAAAAAAATTTCCGGCATTCTTATTCTATCATTCCTCTTCATCCCCCGATGGTAGTTTTTGGTGGTAAGGATTCGCCTTCCACCGATTTTCAGCTCATTTGCAATATGTGGGTAAATAAAGAACTTAGCTGAGCACGCTACATATGAAAATATCATATTGCGAAATATGACCCGTCAAGGTTTCGTAGCCTGACAAAACATCCAAGACCTCCAAGGCAAGGCTACGGCATTTTTAAAGTGTAGTCGGTACTTGCAAAATTGTGGTGGGCGAAAAAAATCGTTCGCACTAAAAATGGCTTCGTTGACAGATTAGCGTAGTGCAAACAGTATCCTACGAGCGGAGTCTCCTTCGATCTTCCTACAAAAATCGGGAAAAGGAAGGAGAGTCTACCAGCCGCCTCGACATTCTTTGATTTACGGCTCACCCAAACAAATGGATGAGTCAGTCCAGTTTTGACTTGTCAAGCCTGCTTTTAAATTTGCGCATGCGACCTATCTTCCGTTTCCAAGGAAGTCATTACTTGGTTGTCGAATGTTTACCACAGTTGTTTCATTTTGTGGTTTTGCGGTTACTGGTCACGCATGGCTGACACCCGAGTGCATTTGAATTTTTAACGCATGCTCAATACGAAACGTTGAGGCGGATGGCACAATCTCCTTCCTCTTCCCGATTTTTCTAGAAGACCGAAGGAGATTCCGCTGGCAGGGTATGCGAACAGCAGGGCCTTTTAGTAAAACATCACGAGTAAAGAATGTCCCTAAGTTCTAGAGTTAATTATCGTGTTAGACTACAGGTTAACGTTTCTCTTGCCTTTATTTATACTACTCACAAAAACCAAAAACAAATGGGCAAAATAAAGACCGGCGTTCTTAACTGACTCTCAGCCAGGGTATGTTTTTAGTATGTTCTTAAAATTCTGGTCAATCTCAGCCTGAATGTTCTTATAAGAAAAAGTTCTTCTAAAAATTGAAGATTGTACAGATACTGTTAAGCCAATATGTTACTTCATCATTTTGCTTGCGCTGTTATAAGCGTCATTTGAGCAGCAATCAAACCATGACAAAAATATGACGAGTAAAGGCGGGTATCGCAAGTAAGCAACAAAAGTAGGTTTTAAAAAACCTACTTGTGTTTGCGTTACCATTGTTTCTATAGTGTTTCTAATGACAGGTTAACTTTGTTTCCTTCAGCAGTCTTTTATTTTTAACAAAGATGTTTTCCCAGTCAGCACGGTTTCTTTACGCACTTTTCCAGACTAGGAAAGAAGCCACTCACAGAAAAAGAGAGTAAAACACGCGTTCTCTATCTGATCAAGGCTAGTGTATTTGAGAAACCTACCGGAAATATTGCGTCATGAAACGCAGCGTCAATATATAAACAAACGAGCATTTGGGGGCATCAATTTTGACTGATTTTTTTGATGAACAGCTTTATTAAGAAATTAGTATTAAGTAATAACTATTAAGTAACATCCATGGTTATCTTCCTTATTTGGGTAGAAACAAAAGATAGTAGGTTCAAACTAACTGAACACTGAATTCACATTCACAAACACGGAATACATTTAAAAATATATAATGAAGTTCGGTGAAAATGTTTCTTCTATTCTACGTCCATAAATTATTCACGATATGGAAAGTTTAGGGATTTAATTATTGATAGCTTTGGCGTGAACTCTGTCAGGCGTCAGTTCACTGAACCCTAAAACCGCATATCTCCGAAATATGAAGTAACTTATGCCCCATTTCAAACATGTTTAGTTACACACGGTTTCAAAGTGTTTTCATTTTAAATCATGTTTACTGACTTCTGTCGACTACGAATTTAGCACAGGTCAAAGCATGTGTTGAAACAAACCTGAATCTCATGGAAAAACCAGTCCTACATTTTTCTGTGACTTATTTTTATTTTGTTAAAGCCGGTTTAATTAAGCATGTCTTGTTGGTGTGAATCGGTTATTAGTCACGAGCAAATATAATTGGTGTCGGTAAACTTCCTAAACAACTGTTCTCGAATTGAAGAGAAAGTTCTTCGACAACTGACAGTACGGCTTGATGTTCTACCCTCACACGAATGAAATGAAGTGATTGCACACATCTGCTCGTCCAAGAATGATATGACCAGATGACAGTCCAACAAAAACGGCACTCTACACACTAAATCGCCCAACAAACAATGCAGTAGAATCTTCCTCTGATTTCTTACACCTAAACAATCAAAGGAGAAGTTTAATTGTACAAGAACAATTAATTTCCAAACTGTGACAAACAGTTTCCTTGCTTGACCCTAAACTCCCTTCGATTCCTTTTAGAGCTCTAAAGAAAAGAACGCCCGATGGCAAGTTATATTTTTCTTAAAAGCATCAGCTTTTTTTGTAAGCGATTGCTGAGAAACAAATAAGAAAAAGACTCATTAGATACCCTTTCCAATAAGCTCAAAGAAGACACTCACTTCAGTTTTACAGAAACGTTCATCATTCTCAACAGCCTTCTTGCGAGATCTCCACCAGACATCTTTTCGTCTTCGTATCTGTTCCTTCACAAACACCCCTAATTTATACCTCCAAATCTTTAAAGATAGGAATATTAACACCCCACCGATGATACCGAAACCAGCACTCCACAAAAGCAATTTGCAGAAATTTGTCTCCATTTCTTTGATTTCTCCTGTCCCACATGCACAACGCAGCGCGCAACCACCAGTAAAAATAGATCGTCCAAGAAAGCAATGAATCTTACTGGTTCTACATTTTTTTGTAGCGATCTGAGAATATCACATTCTTCTCACAGTCTACAAGAATCACCGGCGAGCAATATTAAATTAAGTACACTTCGCATAACAGAGATTGCTCCGGTTTCAAATCATAAAAGAAAATGAAATTTCTGTAATTTGATGTTAAAGCTTAAAGCTAAAAAGTTCTAAAAATCCATAAGAAACTAGAAAACTGCTAAAAACGAGGCCGGTTTCGACGTTACATAACGTCATTAGCGAGTCAAGAAATGAATGATAGAATTTAAAATAGGTGATTTGTTACGTTACGTCATCGCCATGTTGGTGGACGGAAACATCAGCTCCTTTTTGTTTATTGCGGCATTGTTATCTGTGTCTATAGAGATTGGTTGCAAACCACCTATACCAAGATTCTGTGAATATGTTAACAGTTCCAAGGCACGTATTAATGTAAGCCAGGTGCTTAAGGCGGCCGCAAACGAAAGACTGTTGTGGAAAACGGTGGAAACATTGTTTCCCGAAACGTTTCCTCGGTGCGCAAACGAGGAAACATTTGCTTTCTGAACAAATTCAAAAACATTTTTGCTTCCTGGGAAGCAAGTTGTGGTTCCGCAACAACGGTTCACCTGGGGCCGCAAACGGGGAAACATTTGCTTTGGCAAAAAAAACTCCGTTATTCTTATTCTATTATTCCTCTTCATTCCCCGATGGTAGTTTTGGTGGTAAGGATTCGCCTTCCACCGAATTTCAGCTCATTTCCAATATGTGGGTAAATAAAGAACTTAGCTGAGCACGCTACATATGAAAATATCATATTGCGAAATATGACCCGTCAAGGTTTCGTAGCCTGACAAAACATCCAAGACCTGCAAGGCAAGTCTACGGCATTTTTAAAATTTGGTGGCAGTTGCAAAATTGTGGTGGCTGAAAAAATTCGTTCGCACTAAAAATGGCTTCGCTGACAGATTCGCGTAGTGCGAACAGTATCCTACGAGCGGAGTCTCCTTCGATCTTCCTACAAAAATCGGGAAAAGGAAGGAGAGTCTACCAGCCGCCTCGACATTCTTTGATTTACGGCTCACCCAAACAAATGGATGAGTCAGTCCAGTTTCGACTTGTCAAGCCTGCTTTTAAATTTGCGCATGATCAATTCCTATGAGTATTTCCTCCGTATGTCGGTCACAGAGACTAGTCCGGCACAAACGTATAAATTTTTCATTAAAAAATGAAATGGCAATTTGAAAGTACGACCTATCTTGCGTTTCCAAGGAAGTGATTACTTGGTTGTCGAATGTTTGCCACAGTTGTTTTCATTTTGTGGTTTTGCGGTTACTGGTCACGCACGGCTGACACCCGATGCAATTCTTTTGGTCTTCGTATCTGTTCCTTCACAAACATCCCTAATTTATACTCCCAAATCTTTAAAGATAGGAAAGTCAACACCCCACCGATGATACCGAAACCAGCACTCCACAAAAGCAATTTGCAGAAATTTGTCTCCATTTGTTTGATTTCTCCTGTCCCATATGCACAACGCTGCGCGCAACGAGTAAAAATAGATCGTCCGAGAATACGTTCTACAATTGTTTGTAGCGATCTCACAAAAAAGAAAATCGTCTCCCAATATCACAGTCTACATAAATCACGAGCAATATTAAATTAAGTACATTTGGCATAACAGAGATTGGTCCGGTTTCAAATCAGAAAATATATGAAATTTCTGTAATTTGATGTTAAAGCTTAAAGCTAAAAAGTTCTAAAAATCCACAGGAAACTAGAAAACTGCTAAAAACGAGGGCGTTTCGACGTTACATAACGTCATTAGCGAGTCAAGAAATGAATGATAGAATTTAAAATAGGTGATTTGTTACGTTACGTCATCGTCATGTTGGTGGACGGAAACATCAGCTCCTTTTTGTTTATTGCGGCATTGTTATCTGTGTCTATAGAGATTGGTTGCAAACCACCTATACCAAGATTCTGTGAATATGTTAACAGTTCCAAGGCACGTATTAATGTAAGCCAGGTGCTTAAGGCGGCCGCAACCGAAACACTGTTGTGGAAAACGGTGGAAACATTGTTTCCCGAAACGTTTCCTCGGCGCGCAAACGAGGAAACATTTGCTTTCTGAACAAATTCAAAAACATTTTTGCTTCCTGGGAAGCAAGTTGTGGTTCCGCAACAACGGTTCACCTGGGGCCGCAACCCGGGAAACATTTGCTTTGGCAAAAAAAATTTCGTTATTCTTATTCTATTATTCCTCTTCATTCCCCGATGGTAGTTTTGGTGGTAAGGATTCGCCTTCCACCGAATTTCAGCTCATTTCCAATATGTGGGTAAATAAAGAACTTAGCTGAGCACGCTACATATGAAAATATCATATTGCGAAATATGACCCGTCAAGGTTTCATAGCCTGACAAAACATCCAAGACCTCCAAGGCAAGTCTACGGCATTTTTAAAATTTGGTGGCAGTTGCAAAATTGTGGTGGCTGAAAAAATTCGTTCGCACTAAAAATGGCTTCGCTGACAGATTCGTGTAGTGCGAACAGTATCCTACGAGCGGAGTCTCCTTCGATCTTCCTACAAAAATCGGGAAAAGGAAGGAGAGTCTACCAGCCGCCTCGACATTCTTTGATTTACGGCTCACCCAAACAAATGGATGAGTCAGTCCAGTTTCGACTTGTCAAGCCTGCTTTTAAATTTGCGCATGATCAATTCCTATGAGTATTTCCTCCGTATGTCGGATACAGAGACTAGTCCGGCACAAACGTATAAATTTTTCATTAAAAAATGAAATGACAATTTGAAAGTACGACCTATGTTGCGTTTCCAAGGAAGTGATTACTTGGTTGTCGAATGTTTGCCACAGTTGTTTTCATTTTGTGGTTTTGCGGTTACTGGTCACGCACGGCTGACACCCGATGCAATTCTTTTCGTCTTCGTATCTGTTCCTTCACAAACATCGCTAATTTATACTCCCAAATCTTTAAAGATAGGAAAGTCAACAACCCACCAATGATACCGAAACCAGCACTCCACAAAAGCAATTTGCAGAAATTTGTCTCCATTTGTTTGATCTCTCCTGTCCCACATGCACAACGCTGCGCGCAACGAGTAAAAATAGATCGTCCGAGAAAACCATGAATCTTACTGGTTCTACAATTGTTTGTAGCGATCTGAGAATATCACATTCCTCTCACAGTCTACAAGTTTAAAATCACCGGCGAGCAATATTAAATTAAGTACACTTCGCATAACAGAGATTGCTCCGGTTTCAAATCATAAAAGAAAATGAAATTTCTGTAATTTGATGTTAAAGCTTAAAGCTAAAAAGTTCTAAAAATCCATAAGAAACTAGAAAACTGCTAAAAACGAGGCCGGTTTCGACGTTACATAACGTCATTAGCGAGTCAAGAAATGAATGATAGAATTTAAAATAGGTGATTTGTTACGTTACGTCATCGCCATGTTGGTGGACGGAAACATCAACTCCTTTTTGTTTATTGCGGCATTGTTATCTGTGTCTATAGAGATTGGTTGCAAACCACCTATACCAAGATTCTGTGAATATGTTAACAGTTCCAAGGCACGTATTAATGTAAGCCAGGTGCTTAAGGCGGCCGCAACCGAAACACTGTTGTGGAAAACGGTGGAAACATTGTTTCCCGAAACGTTTCCTCGGCGCGCAAACGAGGAAACATTTGTTTTCTGAACAAATTCAAAAACATTTTTGCTTCCTGGGAAGCAAGTTGTGGTTCCGCAACAACGGTTCACCTGGGGCCGCAAACCGGGAAACATTTGCTTTGGCAAAAAAAATTCCGTTATTCTTATTCTATTATTCCTCTTCATTCCCCGATGGTAGTTTTGGTGGTAAGGATTCGCCTTCCGCCGAATTTCAGCTGATATGCAATATGTGGGTAAATAAAGAACTTAGCTGAGCACGCTACATATGAAAATATCATATTGCGAAATATGACCCGTCAAGGTTTCGTAGCCTGACAAAACATCCAAGACCTCCAAGGCAAGTCTACGGCATTTTTAAAATTTGGTGGCAGTTGCAAAATTGTGGTGGCTGAAAAAATTCGTTCGCACTAAAAATGGCTTCGCTGACAAATTCGCGTAGTGCGAACAGTATCCTACGAGCGGAGTCTCCTTCGATCTTCCTACAAAAATCGGAAAAAGGAAGGAGAGTCTACCAGCCGCCTCGACATTCTTTGATTTACGGCTCACCCAAACAAATGGATGAGTCAGTCCAGTTTCGACTTGTCAAGCCGGCTTTTAAATTTGCGCATGATCAATTCCTATGAGTATTTCCTCCGTATGTCGGTTACAGAGACTAGTCCGGCACAAACGTATAAATTTTTCATTAAAAAATGAAATGACAATTTGAAAGTACGACCTATGTTGCGTTTCCAAGGAAGTGATTACTTGGTTGTCGAATGTTTGCCACAGTTGTTTTCATTTTGTGGTTTTGCGGTTACTGGTCACGCACGGCTGACACCCGATGCAATTCTTTTGGTCTTCGTATCTGTTCCTTCACAAACATCCCTAATTTATACTCCCAAATCTTTAAAGATAGGAAAGTCAACAACCCACCAATGATACCGAAACCAGCACTCCACAAAAGCAATTTGCAGAAATTTGTCTCCATTTGTTTGATTTCTCCTGTCCTACATGCACAACGCTGCGC
Organism: Montipora foliosa; assembly: GCF_036669935.1. Classification (NCBI taxonomy): domain Eukaryota; kingdom Metazoa; phylum Cnidaria; class Anthozoa; order Scleractinia; family Acroporidae; genus Montipora; species Montipora foliosa. The sequence continues at coordinate 22,786,315 of NC_090877.1, read as the reverse complement.
GCAACGAGTAAAAATAGATCGTCCGAGAAAACCATGAATCTTACTGGTTCTACAATTGTTTGTAGCGATCTCACAAAAAAGAAAATCGTCTCCCAATATCACAGTCTACATGAATCACGAGCAATATTAAATTAAGTACATTTGGCATAACAGAGATTGGTCCGGTAGAAAATATATGAAATTTCTGTAATTTGATGTTAAAGCTTAAAGCTAAAAAGTTCTAAAAATCCACAGGAAACTAGAAAACTGCTAAAAACGAGGGCGTTTCGACGTTACATAACGTCATTAGCGAGTCAAGAAATGAATGATAGAATTTAAAATAGGTGGTTTGCCACGGTACGTCATCGCCGCCATGTTGGTGGACGAAACATCAGCTTCTTTTGTTCGTCCACCAGCAATTGTACATTGCGGCATTGTTATCTGTGTCTCTAGAGATTGGTTGCAAACCACCTATACCAATATTCTGTGAATATGTTAACAGTTCCAAGGCACATATAAATGTAGGCCAGGAGTTAAGGCGGCCGCAAACGAAACATTGTTGTGGGAAACGGTGGAAACATTGTTTCCCGAAATGTTTCCTCGGCGCGCAAACGAGGAAACATTTGCTTTCTGAACAAATTCAAAAACATTTTTGCTTCCCGGGAAGCAAGTTGTGGTTCCGCAACAACGGTTCACCTGGGGCCGTAAACCGGGAAACATTTGCTTTGGCAAAAAAAATTCCGTTATTCTTATTCTATTATTCCTCTTCATTCCCCGATGGTAGTTTTGGTGGTAAGGATTCGCCTTCCGCCGAATTTCAGCTGATATGCAATATGTGGGTAAATAAAGAATTTAGCTGAGCACGCTACATATGAAACTAGATGCTTCTGTAAAGCATACACTGGCTTGCCTGTGGTACGTGCTACAGAAAATCAGAAGGCACTGAATTGTGTGGTATTGAAATACAGCATTCCAGTCTCTGAAGAATAACAAATAAAAGAGAAGCGAGAAACATTGGCTTCTGGGCTGACATGTTGATAATTTTCAAGTTCCCTCACAACTTCTTTTCACCACAAGTGTGCCCTATGAGCATCCGAAAATTTTGTAATACTAAACTTCACTGAAGTCAAGCCCTGTTTCGCGGGGTTAGTGTTGGGATGGGAGACCAAAACAATAAACCCCCCATGGCAAACAGAAACATCTGACCGAAAATACTATTAACGCTAACAAATGCGAACTCAGCAAGGTACAGATTCTGTTAGCTTGCTTTATGCAAAACAAATATTGATGAAAAAGCAAATAAATATTGATACACAGTTTTCAGAAAGAGCAGAAGGAAGTTTCTCGGACGGTCGATCGAGAATAAAATATTTACGACATGAAAACAACATTAATTTTGAACCGTGAATATAGAATATAAAAAGTTACGATCAGCGACAAACATTTTGAGAGATTTTTGCTACGTTCAAGTAAATTGCAAAATCGAAAGTGACATGGCCGGAATTCAGCGGGCGTCGTGATTAAGTTACCGCGGCATGTTTACTCGCCAAACAGTGAAGCATCTGTGTCAAATGATGGCAAGATACCGGGTTTTTGTAAGTTTCTTTTTCTGTCAAGTGTCAAGTTTGAGAATGAAATGAGCGAAGTCAAAACAAAGATCACAATCGCCCAACTCTTGTTTATGCAAAGTCAAAATTTACTCTCCAAGACGCGTACGATGTTATTTATCACCAGGTAATTCCATCATTTTGGAAATAGCAGCTGCTTTATTATTCATCTGCGTCACAAGTTTTCACTGATTTTGGGCCTCATTTTCTTGAAACTCAAGCACGCTTCCAACAGGCCTGTGAACCCTTCCTGCTTACAGAGCAATACTAAAAAACTTCTCCCATATGACATTTGAACCTTAAGCTCAAAAATTCAATACACAACATGATATTATAATTCACAAAGGCAGAAAATACCACAGAATCCTTTTCCAGCGAAAATTTTATTGAAACAAACAACATATTTGCTCTTAGAGGCGAAAACCTCTTCCTATTTCATTGCGTGCGTGAAGACAAAAAACTCAATTGTGTCAAATTATCATGTACTTCAGGTAAATACTGCTCACTTTGATTTCGTCTCGACGGGCGATAGATTGTTGTCGAAGTCCAGTACTCGTCGCTTTTGAGATTCATGCCTAGTTTATCCAACTGACTTTCCATTATTGAGCTCCATAAGGGTAAATTTTGTTTAAGGATCCACTAAAACGCCATTCGCGTTGCATGACTTTCGACGCCATTACAGGCTAAGTTGATGATTCTACTGTGTCCACAAGAGAAATCTACGCAGTTCCACTACCCTCTCGATCCTAAGAAAATACGCGCAAAAGGCTCTATACACAAAGGCAACACTTACCAGGGGAGTGACAGGCAAGACTTTTACCGACACGGAAAAAAAAAAAAGAGATGCTTCTGTGAAGCATACACTGGGTTGCCTGTGGTGCGTGCTACAGAAAATCAGAAGGCACTGAATTGTGTGGTATTGAAATACAGCATTCCAGTCTCTGAAGAATAACAAATAAAAGAGAAGCGAGAAACATTGGCTTCTGGGCTGACATGTTGATAATTTTCAAGTTCCCTCACAACTTCTTTTTACCACAAGTGTGCCCTCTGAGCATCTGAAGGCTTTCTAATACTAAAGTTCACTGAAGTTAAGCCCTGCCGGGCGGGGTTAGTGTTTGGATGGGAGACCGAAACAATGTACTCCTCTTAAAACAGAAGCATCGGACCGAAAATACTATTAACTCTAACAAATGCGAACTCAGAAAGGTACAGATCTTGTTAGCTTGCTTTATGCAAAACAAATATTGATGAAAAAGCAAATAACTATTGATACACAGTTTTCAGAAAGAGCAGAAGGAAGTTTCCCGGACGGTCGATCGAGAATAAAATATTTACGACATCAAAACAACATTAATTTTGAACCGTGAATATAGAATATAAAAAGTTACGATCAGCGACAAACATTTTGGGAGATTTTTGCTACGTTCAAGTAAATTGCAAAATCGAAAAGTGACATGGCCGGAATTCAGCGGGCGCCGTGATTACGTTACCGCTGCATGTTTACTCGTCAAACAGTGAAGCATCTGCGTCAAATGATGGCAAGATACCGGGTTTTTAAAAAGTTTCTTTTTCTGTCAAGTGTTATAAAGTTTGACAATGAAATGAGCGAAGTCAAAACAAAGATCACAATCGCCCAACTCTTGTTTATGCAAAGTCAAAATTTACTCTCCAAGACGCGTACGACGTTATTATCACCAGGTAATTCCATCATTTTGGAAATAGCAGCTACTTTATTATTCATCTGCGTCACAAGTTTTCACTGATTTTGGGGCTCATTTTGTTGAAACTCGAGCACGCTTTCAACAGGCCTGTGAACCCTTCCCGCTTACAGAGCAAAACTAAAAAACTTCTCGCATATCACATTTCAACCTTAAGCTCGAAAATTCAATACACAACATGATATTATAATTCACAAAGGCAGAAAATACCACAGAATCCTTTTCCAGCGAAAGTTTTATTGAAACAAACAACATATTTGCTCTTAGAGGCGAAAACCTCTTCCTATTTCATTGCGTGCGTGAAGACAACAAACTCAATTGTGTCAAATTACCTTGTACTTCAGGTAAATACTGCTCACTTTGATTTCGTCTCGACGGGCGATAGATTGTTGTCGAAGTCCAGTACTCGTCGCTTTTGAGATTCATGCCTAGTTTATCCAACTGACTTTCCATTATTGAGCTCCATAAGGGTATATTTTGTTTAAGGATCCACTAAAACGCCATTCGCGTTGCATGACTTTCGACGCCATTGCAGGCTAAGTTAATGATTCTACTGTGTCCACCAGAGAAATCTACGCAGTTCCACTACCCTCTCGATCCTACGAAAATACGCGCAGAAGGCTCTATCCACAAAGACACCACTTACCAGGGGACTGACAGACAAGACTTTTACCGACACGGAAAAAAAAAAAAAAAAAAAGAAGAAAAAGAAAAAAAAGAAAACAAACAAACTAAACGCAGACCTCGACTGGGTTTGCCTTATAAGGCAACCCAGTAACTAGATGCTTCTGTGAAGCATACACTGGCTTGCCTGTGGTACGAGCTACAGAAAATCAGAAGGCACTGAATTGTGTGGTATTGAAATACAGCATTCCAGTCTCTGAAGAATAACAAATAAAAGAGAAGCGAGAAACATTGGCTTTTGGGCTGACATGTTGATAATTTTCAAGTTCCCTCACAACTTCTTTTCACCACAAGTGTGCCCTATGAGCATCCGAAAATTTTGTAATACTAAACTTCACTGAAGTCAAGCCCTGTTTCGCGGGGTTAGTGTTGGGATGGGAGACCAAAACAATAAACCCCTCATGGCAAACAGAAACATCTGACCGAAAATACTATTAACGCTAACAAATGCGAACTCAGCAAGGTACAGATTCTGTTAGCGTGCTTTATGCAAAACAAATATTGATGAAAAAGCAAATAAATATTGATACACAGTTTTCAGAAAGAGCAGAAGGAAGTTTCCCGGACGGTCGATCGAGAATAAAATATTTACGACATGAAAACAACATTAATTTTGAACCTTGAATATAGATCGTTTTCACTGTCACGCAATAAAAAAAATAAATCAAAAACTATCCAGTGCAAAACGCTAAGAAATTGTTATCTTATAGAAGATAAAGAAATAAGACACTTGTCCAAGTTTTAGGCCTCTGCGTTTCCCCAAACTTCAGATATTCGTCGAAATGTTTCGCAGAAATTTACAGAGCCCAGTATGAAAACGCCATATTGGTGTACCTCAGTGGTACACCAATATGGCGGCCGGAAAATAGTGTGAACATCTGGAACTGACTTTGGCTATCTAGGCGACTGATTATCACTACTGAAAAAACAAGCATTTACATAAGCACTTTTCCTAATGCTCTAACTTCTAAAAGGGCTCAAAATCATGAGATAAGTATATATTTTTCAACAAACTTGATCGTAGCTTTGTGTCACGCACCTACATAATCCGGAAATTCAAAATGCTCTGGTTTCCAAACGAAGCACGCTATTGAGCTGTGAAATTGTCAACAGATATAGATATGCCGCCTCTTATGCCTGATGGGGATAAAAACTTTGGTGGATCTTTAGTTTTAGATTTTGGAAGGTGATGACGTCACGTGAAAACGATCTATAGAATATAAAAAGTTACGATCAGCGACAAACATTTTGGGAGATTTTTGCTACGTTCAAGTAAATTGCAAAATCGAAAGTGACATGGCCGGAATTCAGCGGGCGCCGTGATTAAGTTACCGCGGCATGTTTACTCGCCAAACAGTGAAGCATCTGTGTCAAATGATGGCAAGATACCGGGTTTTTGTAAGTTTCTTTTTCTGTCAAGTGTTATAAAGTTTGACAATGAAATGAGCGAAGTCAAAACAAAGATCACAATCGCCCAACTCTTGTTTATGCAAAGTCAAAATTTACTCTCCAAGACGCGTACGACGTTATTTATCACCAGGTAATTCCATCATTTTGGAAATAGCAGCTACTTTATTATTCATCTGCGTCAAAAGTTTTCACTGATTTTGGGCCTCATTTTGTTGAAACTCAAGCACGCTTCCAACAGGCCTGTGAACCCTTCCTGCTTACAGAGCAATACTAAAAAACTTCTCCCATATCACATTTGAACCTTAAGCTCGAAAATTCAATACACAACATGATATTATAATTCACAAAGGCAGAAAATACCACAGAATCCTTTTCCAGCGAAAATTTTATTGAAACAAACAACATATTTGCTCTTAGAGGCGAAAACCTCTTCCTATTTGATTGCGTGCGTGAAGACAAGAAACTCAATTGTGTCAAATTACCATGTACTTCAGGTAAATACTGCTCACTTTGATTTCGTCTCGACGGGCGATAGATTGTTGTTGAAGTCCAGTACTCGTCGCTTTTGAGATTCATGCCTAGTTTATCCAACTGACTTTCCATTATTGAGCTCCATAATGGTATATTTTGTTTAAGGACCCACTAAAACGCCATTCGCGTTGCATGACTTTCGACGCCATTGCAGGCTAAGTTGATGATTCTACTGTGTCCACCAGAGAAATCTACGCAGTTCCACTACCCTCTCGATCCTAAGAAAATACGCGCAAAAGGTTCTATACACAAAGGCAACACTTACCAGGGGAGTGACAGGCAAGACTTTTACCGACACGGAAAAAAAAAAAAAAAAAAAGAAAACAAACAAACTAAACGTAGACCTCGACTGGGTTTGCCCATAGGCAACCCAGTAAATATCATATTGCGAAATATGACCCGTCAAGGTTTCGTAGCCTGACAAAACATCCAAGACCTCCAAGGCAAGTCTACGGCATTTTTAAAATTTGGTGGCAGTTGCAAAATTGTGGTGCCTGAAAAAATTCGTTCGCACTAAAAATGGCTTCGCTGACAGATTCGTGTAGTGCGAACAGTATCCTACGAGCGGAGTCTCCTTCGATCTTCCTACAAAAATCGGGAAAAGGAAGGAGAGTCTACCAGCCGCCTCGACATTCTTTGATTTACGGCTCACCCAAACAAATGGATGAGTCAGTCCAGTTTCGACTTGTCAAGCCTGCTTTTAAATTTGCGCATGATCAATTCCTATGAGTATTTCCTCCGTATGTCGGTTGCAGAGACTAGTCCGGCACAAACGTATAAATTTTTCATAAAAAAATGAAATGGCAATTTGAAAGTACGACCTATCTTGCGTTTCCAAGGAAGTGATTACTTGGTTGTCGAATGTTTGCCACAGTTGTTTTCATTTTGTGGTTTTGCGGTTACTGGTCACGCACGGCTGACACCCGATGCATTTGAATTTTTAACGCATGCTCAATACGAAATGTTGAGGCGGCTGGCACAATTCCTCTTCCCGATTTTTCTAGAAGACCGAAGGAGATTCCGCTCGCAGGGTATGCGAACAGCAGGGCCTTTTAGTAAAACATCACGAGTAAAGAATGTCCCTAAGTACTAGAGTTAATTATCGTGTTAGACTACAGGTTAACGTTTCTCTTGCCTTTATTTATACTACTCACAAAAACCAAAAACAAATGGGCAAAATAAAGACCGGCGTTCTTAACTGACTCTCAGCCAGGGTATGTTTTTAGTATGTTCTTAAAATTCTGGTCAATCTCAGCCTGAATGTTCTTATAAGAAAAAGTTCTTCTAAAAATTGAAGATTGGACAGATACTGTTAAGCCAATATGTTACTTCATCATTTTGCTTGCGCTGTTATAAGCGTCATTTGAGCAGCAATCAAACCATGACAAAAATATGACGAGCAAAGGCGGGTATCGCAAGTAAGCAACACAAGTAGGTTTAATTAACAATTAATTTCCAACTGTGACGAACAGTTTCCTCGCGTGACCCTAAACCATCGATTCCTTTTAGAGCTCTAAAGAAAAGAACGCCCGATGGCAAGTTATATTTTTCTGAAAAGCATCAGCTTTTTTTGTAAGCGATTGCTGAGAAACAATAAAAGACGAAAGGAAAAAGACTCATTAGATACCCTTTCCAGTAAGCTCAAAGAAGACACTCACTTCAGTTTTACAGAAACGTTCATCATTCTCAACAGCCTTCTTGCAAGATCTCTACCAGACATCTTTTCGTCTTCGTATCTGTTCGTTCACAAACATCCCTAATTTATACCCCCAAATCTTTGAAGATAAGAATATTAACACCCCACCGATGATACCGAAACGAGCACTTCACGAAAGCAATTTGCAGAAATTTATCTCCATTTCTCTGGTTTCTCCTGTCCCACATGCACAACGCAGCGCGCAACCACCAGTAAAAATAGTTCGTCCGAGAAAACGATGAATCTTACTAGTTCTACAATTTTTTGTAGCGATCTGAATATTTCATGAATATTTCCTCCGTATGTCGGTTACAGAGATTAGTCGGCCACAAACCTATAAATTTTTCATTAAAAAATGAAACGGCTATTTGAAGGTATGACTATCTTGAATATCCAAGGAAATGATCCATTGGTTGTCGACTTTTTGCCACAGTTGTTTTCATTTTGTGGTTTTGCGGTTACTGGGCACGCATGGGTGACAACCAAATGCGTTTGAATTTTTAACGCATGCTCAATACGAAACGTTGAGGCGGCTGGGAGAATCTCCTTCCTATTCCATATTTTTTAGGAAGACCGAAGGAGATTGTGCTTTCAGGGTATGCGAACAGGGTCTTTTAGTAAAATATACGGTTTCGTTGGTATTCAGGAGTGTCACGGTGCTACCAGCAGGAAGTTGTACGACATTCACAAACTATCACACCTTATTACAAAAGTGTCCGTAATAAAGAGGTCAAGTTTGCATTTGCTCTTTTGGGTCGAGATTTTATGTCCGTTGTCTGGTCTATACCGTACTGTTGAGGGTCCATATCGATGGAGGTTACGCACTTTTCGTGTTCTTTGAAGTGCCCAGAGCCGATCATTCCAAAAGGGGAACTCTGCATCTAATTCTACATACCGATAAAAATGGTCACTCAATACCCGCATTTCATGGAAAATATTTCCATTGCAACTGATCGTAAATAGCTGATCAGACTACCAATGGCGCATGGGATTCCCTTGCTAAAGAAAGACTGGCACAATATTTGAAGAATTGTTATGTGGTTTTG
>NC_090877.1:22765144-22775144 GCF_036669935.1 Montipora foliosa | reverse complement strand
GTGAAATTGTTGCAGACTGAAACTGTCGAACCGTGTCTTATCTTCAGGGTACAGTTATCCCGCCTGGGGCCTGGTAGCGCCTAGATAGGGACTTTGTTGGCCGCATGCAACCTCTCAATCCTCAAAGATTGTCTAGCTAAAAAGCCAACCACCAACCAAAATTCCTCTTGCTCTCTCTCTTACCTTCAAGAAGCTGTTGTGTCCCTTTTTGTAACTCGTTGAACTTATTGAGTACAATCTGCCAGAGTCTGTAGCACTTGTAAACTTCCGGCCAAGGAGAATCATCATCTAAGTTTTGACTTCGGTTCACAACGTTACTCGTAAGTTTTGACAATTTTTCATGCTCTTTAAGGAGTGCAATACCTTTGTCTTGAAGTTCACTGTGAGTGGGAATGTCTCCCATATCAAACAATGATTCGATACCTTGAACAAACGGCTGGGAAGGCAAGGGGCTCTCTCTTTTTTCAGAAACATTTTCCAGTTCAGAGTACAATTTTGCGGTTGTTGCTTTAAGTCTGCGATACTTGATTGGTAACTTAAGTTCTGCACCTTCACCGAATGGATCAAACATTTCTTGTTTGTCAGCTTGGTCTGAATTTGGAAGACAATCTCCTTTTCTCAGTGCAGAAATGGATTCTGGCGATTTTCCAGTCACACTCCCTGGTTTGTGCTCCCTTTCTGTCAACGATGACGAATGTACGTTATCATCTGGTACGTCCAGGCCACGACGCTGCCTTATTTCAATGGATTGCGCATTAAGAAGGCGCGTTGCTGAGGACGAGCCATCTTTAACCTCTGGCAAAGAAACCACCGTATCGTGTCTTTTGGAGTCGTCATTCACTCCACCAGCTGATGTCAAGTTCCGCTTTGATGAACTTGCTATTGATCCTGGTAATAAATCACAATACCAACAGCGGTTATCACTACGATTAAACCATACAAGCGCACGCACTGCAATTTGCTATAGAAAAGGGACCTTACGGAGCCGCGCTGGCGCGTAAGCCGTAATTCTCAAGCTGCTCGCGCAAAGCTTATGAATCAAAATGGGTGATCGGAAATAAAAATGTGATCTAAATTCGCGAAGACCGGAAATAAAATATTGTTAGAAATGTTGAGCAATTTCTCGAAAATTAGCTCGATGACCTACCCTGATTAATATTTGTTTGCTCGCATTCTTAAAGAGAGTATTAAAAAAATTTCGAGTGGAACACTTTTACATCTTCTAACAGCGTTTTCGTTAACAATTCAACTTCTACAAGATAAATACTTTTTATACCACATATTATGCAAGAGGATTCCATGAGTTTCTCGAAATTTGAAAAAAATGCCAGGTCATTGATTCAGTTTTAAGATCATACTTTCCAAACGGAACTTTAGATGGTCTTTGAGCACCGCTGTACCACTGCCATGGCAACCGTTGGGGAGTCGCAGACACCATTAAAATGTTTCTGACAATAGTATTGGACAAATAACAAAATGTTCCTCTACTGAAATGACCGACAGTGTTGTAATCCTTTCCCATTGGAAACTGTCTGTTACCGTGCATTTTTCATTTTGTCCATTTCTTTGCCGTCGTCAGCAAAACAACAGGGACCAGTTACGATCTAACACGACGACGTCGACGACAACGCCACAAAACAATGATATCATTGGTTAAAAGAGAATAAATAATCGAGCTGCACGTGCGGCACGGATTTTTGCTCATATTTTTGCGGCTCTCTCTGCATAACGACGACGTGAAATCACCAGATTTTATGTTTTGACGACAACTTGAGCATGCAACAGAGAATCTTTCGTTCTCTATTTTCAGTCTGAAACCGTTCAAACCGATTTATTTTTAGGATACTTCACCCATATTGTACGATGTGAACGAGATGGAATAGAGACGAAAGACTTATAATACAGCAAAGTTATATTTTGAGGTTACATTTTCGTCGACGTCGCCGTCGTGAAACGTGAAATAATCATTTTATTGGAGGTTTTGTGGATGACGTCATCACTAGGAGATAAATTTTCATTTTCTCCCCTAAATTAAGCGTGACCGCCATATCAGTTTCATTCTTGAGGAACTGCCACACCATTGTCATGTAAAAAAGCTTGGAATACTCGCGAAGTGATTACAATTGTAATAACGCGAATTTCTGTTTTGAGATGACGTTCTCGTTGCTGTTCCCCTTGTCGTTGCTAAAGCTCCCTTTAAATTTAAGCAAAGACGTTGCCGTGCAAAGCAAAGATGTTGTCTTTGCTTAAACTCCCTGGTACGACGACGGCTACCGCAACGACAACACCACAAAGCAAGAATATTATTGGTTAAAATAGGAAAAATAATCGTATTGCACGTACAGCACAAATTTCCCGCGTGCATTTCTTTACTTCAGTCCACAAAACAACAACATGAACGACACCAAATTTTAGCGGTTTTGACGACAACCTGATCATGCAACAACGAACCATTCATTCGCCAGCTTTACTTTAAAACCGTTTGTACCCATCCAGTTTCCCTAACAGGGAGTTTAAGCAAGGACAACAGCACAGTCAACAAAAGCGCCAATCCAAAATATAACTTAGTGCTATCGCCAAGTATTTCGCGATTATTAGATCTTGTTCACCTTGGGCAATACGGGCGATCTATCCTGTAACTGGTTAGGGTTATTCTGCAAAACAACAAGGGTGACCAAACAAATTTAAGACTTTCGCGACAACGTTAGCATACAATATTGAACCTTTCATTCTCTTTCTTTGCTTCATCTCGATCCATTCCAAACAATCGCGGTTTTCTCAATACTTGATATTTGCATTGTACACATACCAGGAACGGTGGAAGAAGCTGAAAATTATTTCGTTAGAATTTCTAGTACCGCCGTTGTTGCTTAGCTTTCCTGTAGCTCCCCATTCGACGGAAAAGGTTAAAATAGACCAAGCTGGCAACAATTTTTTAAAGAGACTTATTTAGACGCTTAAACGAAAAGAGCAAAGACAATAAGTTACGAGAAAAAGAAACAGCACGAATGGCATAAAGAACGATAATTAAACTTACACTTTCAGCACTGCAAAGTGTTTGATAAAAATAATGAGAAACTACAACACGGCGGTCTTTAATTCAAAGAGTATCAAGGATAATTGTTAATACTTTATCCCAAAACGTAAATTTCGGAATTTGACAGAATAAAGTTAACCTGACTGGGATAGTTTCCAAAAGCGATACACCAAGCCAAACACAGGGGAGGGGGGGGGGGGGGGGGGGATTAGCTTTTTAAAAATGAATTAATGGATTTTTAAAAATGGATTAGCTTTTTCAAAATGTTTGAGTTGGTGATATGTTTTTATAGGAATAGACACGTGATAATACTCAGGAGGATTGGTCTTTTGTTTTGCTCATTGAAAAGAGCGCATGCAAGCATGAATATGTCTGCAAGGACTCTTTTAATGAACAAAAGAAAGGACCAAACCTCCCGAGTTTGTATACACCTAATTCAAAAATGGCCGCTGATTTATGCGGGTACAAATTGGCCCTTGTTGCCTCGTTCAAGATGAAATATTCCTTTGAAGTTTAAGCTTAAGAACGAGGCATCAAGGGCTAATTTCAATAAAAACAAAAGAATATTTAAATGGCCACCATTTTGTAATAAGGTGTATTGGGAAAACAAAATGTACAAGCGAAAAAGGTCTGTTACTCGCAAGAAGCGCGCGAAAAAATTTCATGCAAAGAGGATTTCGCTTGGCTGTAGTTCCATTTGACGGACAACAGAGACCAGTTACGACCTTCGATGGCCACGTCAACGAAAATTCCATTTCAAATGCAAGTTTAAGTTATCAGACTTTTTTCCTACTTATTTAATCGCGTTTAACTTCCGCTTAAAAGTGGAATCAACCATCCGAGGACAGAATTGGGTAAAAAGAACCCTTGCACTAAATAAGAAAATTAAAATTTGGCGTTTTGTGCTCACGTTTTACGTCGAACGTCCGTAGATTCGGTCAGCTCGCGTGGCAGATTTGCAGGGAAGAGGAAAGACGTGAAAAAAGGTTAAAACGCACAGTCACGCTGGGGTATTCTTTCACTCAATAAAAACCATCGTCACAGGCGATGCTCCAGTGTCGCAGAGGGTAAGAAACTACAAAGTCCCTTCAAACACACTGGTTTCCTTTTCCGTCACGTTGAACAACAAGGCAGAAGTGGTATACTAACACTGCCTTAGTTTTGAAGTAAAGATAGAGAGTGAACGCTTCACGATTATACGCTTACGATGACTTAATAGGCCAGTTTCGAGTTCATGTCTGCCTCCTCTTTAAAGCGAGTCTAAGTGCGAAGTTTTTCTTAAGAAAATAGACCATATTCGTATTCTCAGTATTGGACTGGAACTAGCTTGCAAGCTTCCAACATTGAATAGGGGGGAGGGGGGCTATGTAAGAGAAAGTGAAACTATTTCTTTTGAGCTTTAACAGAAGCAGGTTGAAATACAGCTCTGGTGTGGTTCATTTACATAACCTTCCCAACTACTTTTGTCTATGATTGTAGCTTTAATGAACGAGAATGCGTCAGTTACTCAGTAGGGAAAATCCTTTCTCCGCCTAATAATATCCGTCTCGCGTGGATCTTCTGTCCTTGTGGTACTCTCAGCCTACCAGCCGGTTGTGATCTCAATGTTATATTATCATCACACATGTATCTGCGAGTATTTTCCCTCCCAACCAAAAGGGACTTAACAGCGGACAGACCACAACACCGGGAACTCCATGGCCTCCTCCGCTTTGAAAATAGTGTCTGGGTCCAATCGATTGCATGAAACCGTTCTTGGTTTCCTCTACTCTGTTAGTTCGATCGTGCTAAATATATTATATAAGTTAATATTCCAAGCAAATTTTATCATGGTTACCTCGCTTGACAGGAGCCCATCTGGAGCGTGCAACTTCCATACAGCGTCTGTGAAACGGCGTTTCACATGTAGGTTTATTTTTAGACTAGCCCTTCCCGCGAATTAGGTCAAAAAAAAAAGGCAGTTCCGGTTCGGTGACCCTATGACGTCAGCTTAATTTCTTGTAATTGGTCATCGGGCTCCTGTGGGAATTTCATTCGCGCGAAATTCAATCTAAAAATAAATCGGTCTGTGAAAACGCCGTTACACGAACACAGTAGAGTTGTAGGCTCCGGGTCATGGGTTCCTGGCTTGATGAGTACTTTGAGCTCTTAGAGCGATTGTTAATTAAGAAAAATATTAAATCTGGGTTACAAATGCGTGCCGCACGTACAGAATGATTATTTTTCCGCATCTAACCAGTGATCCTACGGTTTTGCAGGCATTGAGGACTTCACACACCCTACTGCTAATAGTTTCTATTCCCTTCCATATCGTGTTGCAACTCAGAATTCCCTTTCAAACACTACCAGAACGTTTAATTTTTTAGATTTCAGGAGACAAATTTTTATTTTCAATTTTGAATGATTCAGTAGTAACGTGCAACCTTTGTTCTTTTCTTTTTGCTTTGTTTTTCCTTGAAAATATTTAACAATTATTGGGCGAGGTTGAGCAAAATATCGTGATTTGTCAGTGGCGAGAGCCGAAGCCGAAGGCTGAGACAAATAATTGATCTGCGCATAGTTAATAGAGGGGAATGGTTTGGAAGCTCGGCAAACATCAAAGGGGCAAACAAAGATGCCAAGGATTTAGGTTGGAAAGTCCACGACCGTGCACAATCTTTTGCTTTTGAGTTACGTAACCAACACGTTTCTATTGGTTAGTTCCTCAGTACGGAATAAACAACTATTGTGTTTTGTGCACGGTCAAGGTCAAAAAAGCGAACAAAAACCTACAACAAAGAAATCTGTCGGGTTTCATAACCATTCCCTCCATTAACTATGATCTGCGAGACACTGACAAACCCCGATATTTACGATAACCGAATTCAATAATTGTTTTATCACTCGATGAATGAGTTTGGTTTTTTTTTTTTTACAATTCCCAACAATTAAATCACTTTCTGAAAGCTCAGGAAAGCAAAATGCCATTACCGCACTAGAACTTGGTTTCAATTACGCATGATCAGAATATAATTTGCAGCAAAACACTTATTTGCAGGTCAAGTGGTGCGCTCTCGGCCAATGAAAAGAAAGGAAAAATATATGGAATGATAAAAGCTTTTATTAAGCTACTCTACAGTTCGAGGTAGGTACAGATACAAGAGCCCATTACCTGGAGACTCCATACGTATTATACCCCTGGGTCAACCCTGTTCCATATCTTTTTATTTCAGAACTGCTATATCTTTACATCATTCTGAAATACCTTCGTGTTTCGGGTGTGCTGCACGTGATGTAATCAGTGGCCGACCATAGGTCTCTTATGATTGGCTATTGTGAAAACACCCGCGAAAACCCCCCTGGGAGGAGTTTCTAAAAATAAAAAGATACGAGCCAGGGTTGACACAGGGGCACCCAACGAGAATATAGTTCAAAACCACTTAAACATGGCATTGTCAAACGTATTTTAGTATTTAAACGGTAGATATAGGCATATTTTTATCCCCTAAAAATTTTTCATCTGTTCGGATTTCCTAGCTGAAAGTCTAGTGATCCGAGAATTATAGGGATTACAACTTACCTTTTCGAAATTTTCAGCCAGAAAAAAGGCTCCCGAAAATTCTAGGTGACCTTTTTAGGGTAAAAATCCGTTAAAATTGGGCAATTATGCCATTTTTTAGATGTTCGAAAATCCTAGGACAGGCAGGCAAGCAGGAAATTTTACAACAAATGTTCCGAAAATTCTAGCTCTCTAATCCTCTTCCGAACAGATATTTTCCGAAAGTTGACGTTGGGTGCCCCTGTTGACACAGAGGGTTAACTCTTTTATATAAAAGATGGACGCTTCGGGTAATGAGGTTCCTGACAGATAAGTATACATGTTGTTGAAACAGTTGAACTTACCTTGCTGTTTGGAGTCATTACTTGAGAGAGTGAATATAAAAAAATTAAGTCATGGGCTCTTTATGAACAAAACCAAATTGTTACTTACTAGATAACTCCCAGGTTAAAAACTGGGCAAAGTCTGACATATTTCAATTAAATCTGATATGGATACTGATATTGAAATCGCTTTTACTCTCCAGATTCAGCTTTGGTACCCTCCCTCTAAACATATCTAAAAGGCTGGGGATGGCTTAGGAAGGCTTTGACATTGTTACATGGTTCCCACAGCTCATCTCATAATTATAGTGACTTGATTCTACATAGCATCCAAAAAGCCAAATTGATGGTGTAATGCAAACTAAGCTAAGAGAGCACACAGAATTCAAAGTTTTGCTTTGGAAGTACAGCACAGAAGATAACTTTTGTTTATTTCAAACAACAAAAAATTGAAAGCTCTGACTAAAAAAAAAAAGGCAGGAAAAAAAGTCAAAGAACCAATTGACAGTTATACAAAATACAAAAAAAGTGCAAAAATTGAGCTTTTGATGTTGACATGTTCAAGGCCTAAAAATTGACAAGGAACAATACAGAGGAATACAATGAAACATATTATATTTTTTCATATAACGGTAGTTTATTTTGTCTGTAATAGATCACAAATAACCTGTTATTATTATTATTACCAGTACATCAAGCTACATTACTGACAGGAACAAGCACAGCGTAAAAATGCACAACACAATTCCGCCTTCCACACTCACAGTGCTCAAACCTTAACTATGAACTCCCTATCAGTGATCAAACTACATGTACCACACCACCCTAAAACTTTACTAAACCCTCTCCCATCATCTAGCCTACACTGAGGGTATCTGTGGATTGTACTGTCAAACCTGAATAATGGTTGCAAAATAATAACTTCTTACTAACCAAGTGCGAGGGCTTTACTGGGGAATATTGGCCCAAGGTCGTGGCAGTACGGACCAAGCGCAGCGAGGTCCGTACAAAAACGACCGAGGGACAATATTCTCCAGTATGGCTCGAGCTAGCTCACTTAGTAAGTAGTTTATTATATAGCTTTTTAATTACCTTTTGCTTTGTTTTTGCAAGCCCGTAATCAGCCTGTGGGCATTACGGGAGAATAAGGCCCTACAATTCAGTCACAATTAGCCAATCAGAGCGCGCATTATATCAGCTACGAACACAAGCCATACAGGGATGTAGCTAAGAATAAATTCATCCAGTTGAAGGTTCTATTGAGGCGGTAAGTTCGTGCTCTGAGCATCAAAGGGACCTGGTAACAAGATTGTTTCCAGTGTTGCGCAACACCCGGCACTGTTCTAGGTGGTAAATACAGGGAAAGAGAAGACATGCACAAAAGTACTTAAACAACGCTTTCACTTCATTTCTAGTATCAATAAATTCTAATGATAATTCTGTGTAGACTAACAGAAATTCAATTTTTTTTTGTTAACACATCGAATGACTTAAACTTTGTAGAGAATAATTTGCGATCTTCTCAGTTGCTTCGATCGACGGCAATAATTCAGCCAGCGATCACCCCTTTCTCAAGCGGCGATTTTCACTGGCAGCCGGCGCTTAGCGACATCCCTGGCCATATAATAAAGAAACATACCGGTAATCTGAGCCCTTTCTAGTATTTGGAATTGTCATGACCTGACTTAGTGTTACAAAGTATTATTAATGGCTCATTCAATAAAAGAAATTGTGCCACGTGACAACAATAATTATTTGTTGACGATGAATTTAACATCACTGTGACCATGTAGGTGAAACCTATCAATAAATTGGCTTTTTTTCGTCCAGCAGACATGTTGGCCAGAAGCAGAAAAACCAGAGTCCCGAGCCTTAAGACTCAATGGGAAAAAAAAAATACCGGTATCTTCAGTCCCTCTAGACTCAGCAAGGCCTCCAGCAGAAAAACACAGAGTCTGGTAGAATTTTTTATACTCGTTATTGTGTACTCCTAGATTGTTTATTGTTTGCGTACTTTTGTTTGTATCTCTCTTGCTTTCTGTGCCTTGGCTAACAAACCATCCAGTGCTGCTAAATCTTGTCTCTCAGCTTCTTTGGCTAATCAATAAAATAATAAACAAATAATTCATAAATTACTAGAAAGCAAGCAACTGAATGAAACATCCAGTACATACAGAGCTTGCAATTCTTTAGTTGTCTGGCTAGTGACATTTTTTAAGTTTGTCACATGTTACTCAAAACATTATTCATGTAAATCAACACTTACTAATCAAAATATTATTATTATCATTATTATTATTATTATTATTATTATTATTGCTGCAATGTGCAAGGTGGTCATTTGACACCCTTAAATGGCAGAGATTTTAAGTTAAAAAATTAAACCTTTGATTAAAATAATAATTTAGAATCCACTGAGTCCATGTGTTTGTGGAACACACAATAATTATTTATTCTTTGTGTTACGGTACAGACACTGTTTTTACACCTAGTAAGAAAAATGCAATTGCTGTCAATAACACTTTCAAAAAGTGCCTGCTTTGATGCTATGATCACAAGCTAGACCCCATTTTGCTTAAAGTACCTCACCTTCATTATCAGTTATTTCTGTACCCTGTACAACTGTGCTTTCACTCTGGTGTAACATTGACGACTTTGCTGTGTTTTCTGTAGTTTCCTCGCTCTTGTTAGATTTTAGAGGCCTAAAGGTGTGCACACAATTAATGTTAATTAAGAATTTATTTAGACTCCCAAATGCTTTATGAGCCAAAGTTACAGCCCATTTCTCGAAATGAAAGTCCCAAAACATTTCTGGTGCCACAATTCCATTTGTACTTTTAAGTATCAAACTTCTCCATCTTTTTGCTTTTTTCTATATTTAGGCAATAGAGGACTTTTCCTGTGTTTACATAGCCTCATCTAAACATGAGGGGGAGTTGATAGAATTTGAGACAGTTATGCGTAAGTGTCTCAAATTCTCCCAACTCCCTGTGTGTTGTAACCACAGAAAAAAGTCCACTATTGCTTTTATAAATATTTCAAAAATAATTCGACAAATAAAGGACAATGCTAGTTTTTTTTTTACTTCTTCATTGAAACAGA
>NC_090877.1:22755144-22757644 GCF_036669935.1 Montipora foliosa | reverse complement strand
CTTTCTTCTTCACATGATCTCGTGAAAAGTGTACTTGACCGAACCGCAAAATGAAATCTAAAATTTTACGAGAGTGCTTAGGCCTACTCACTGAAGCGAGCGCTTAGGCTTAATCAGTAAACGAGTGCTTTCTTCTTCACATGACCTCGTGAAAAGTGTACTTGACCGAACCGCAAAAAATAAAAGCTAAATTTTACGAGAATGCTAAGGCCTAATCACTGAGGGAAGCGCGTAGGCTTAATCAGTAAACGAGTGCTTTCTTCTTCACATGATCTCTTGAAAAGTGTACTTGACCGAACCGCAAAAAAAGAAAGCTAACATTTTACGAGAGTGCTTAGGCCTAATCACTGAAGCGAGCGCTTAGGCTTAATCAGTAAACGAGTGCTTTTTTCTTCAAACGATCTCGTGAAAAGTGTAGGCACATTAATGACAATAAGTGACGTCAACGATATCTTGCTGATATATATCTATATAGTATCAGAAACCCATAAGAGTTGCGCGAATATTCAGTGCAAACTGATTGGTTGAATGTTTCAGTGCTAAGTACCATATTTGGAAACCCCTCGTTCTTGTTGTTCCAAATATGGTACTTAGCAAGTTGAATATACAGAAGCTTGTTTCGCAGCACACAAGGGGCCGTTACACGTTTCAACCCTTATGGGTTTCTGATAGTATATATACCGGCAAACGAGCATAACGTCTCACGACTTTTCCCTAATTCTTTAGTTGAGAAGCTTTATTAAGAAATTAGTATTAAGTACATAAAAAATATTAAATAAAAACTAATAACTATCAAGTAAAATCCATGGCTATCTTCCTTATTTGGGCACAAAAAAAGATTATAGGTTTAAACTAACTGAACACTGAATTCACATTCACAAACTCGGCATACATTAAAAAAAAAAAAAAAGTTCAGCGAAAATGTTTCTTTCTTTGAGTGGTCAAAACGTCAGCTAAAGGTTTCCTCCTTGTACTTTCCCATTGGTAAAAGGCTGCAGGTTGTGCTCAAGCTCTCGTCCACTAAAGTAGCAAACAATGTCAATTACGCGTGCATAAATTATTAAACTAAAAGATGTGAAAGTTCTGTGAGTTTTTGACCTTAACTTGAAACAGCATATCTCGAGTACCTTTTCAGGAGAAAATATAATTGGTCTAATTGGTGTCGGTATACTTCCTAGACAACTGTTCTCGAATTGTAGAGAAAGTTCTTCGACAACAGTACGGCTTGATGATCTACCCTCACACGAATGAAATGAAATGATCGCACAGATCTGCCCGTCCAAGAATGACCTGATGACAGTCCAACAAACACGGCACTCTACAAACTAAATCGCCCAACAGACAATGCAGTAGAATCTTCCTCTGATTTTTTACACCTAAACAAGCAAAATAGAACGTAAAATTTAATTTTACGACAACAATTTATTTGCAAACTGTGACGAACAGTTTACTCCCGTGACCCTAACCCGCGATGTTTCGCACCACCTCTATAAAGAAAAGAACGCCCGATTGCAGGTTATATTTTTCTCAAAGCATCACCTTTTTTGTAAGCGATTGCTGAGAAACGAATAAGACGAAAAAAAAACGGACTCAGTAAATGACTTTTGCAGTAAGCTCAAAGAAGAAACTCACTTCAGTTTTACAGAAACGTTCATCATTCTCAACAGCCTTCTTGCGAGGTCTCCAAAAAACGTCTTTTCGTCTTCGTATGTGTGCCTTCACAAACATCCCTAATTTATACTCCCAAATCTTTAAAGATAGGAATATTAACACCCCACCGATGATACCGAAACCTGCTCTCCACAAAAGCAATTTCCAGAAATTTGTCTCCATCTCTTTGATTGCTCCTGTACCACATGCAACACTCTCCACGCAACAACGAGTAAAAATAGTTCGTCTGTCTGCTTCTGATGTTTGCATGATTGGCTAGACCACGTGATCTAGCCAATCAAGTATAACGACTCAATATCAACTTTACAAACAAATGATAGAGCAACAACGGTTCAAAGAGGGCCGCAAACGAAAATGTTTCCTCGGAGTTAACGAGGAAAATGTTTCTGAACAATTCAGAAACATTTTTGCTTCTTGGGAAGCAAATTTTGGTTTATTCTGAAAAGGGAACGTGGTCTAGCCAATGAAGCATAACGACTCAATATCAATTTTAAAAACAAATGATAGAGTTCCATAGCAACTGAAAAGGGAAGGTGGTTGATATTCTGAAAAGGGAAAGTGGTCTAGCCAATCAAGCGTAACGACTCAATATCAACTTTACAAACAAATGATAGAGCAACAACGGTTCAAAGAGGGCCGCAAACGAAAATGTTTCCTCGGAGTTAACGAGGAAAATGTTTCTGAACAATTCAGAAACATTTTTGCTTCTCGGGAAGCAAATTTTGGTTCCGCGACAACGGTTCCATGGGGCCGCAAACGGGGAAACATTGCCTTCCGCAAGAATGTTTCCGCAACATTGTTTCCTCGTTTGCGTGCGCCTTTTAATACA
>NC_090877.1:22730144-22750144 GCF_036669935.1 Montipora foliosa | reverse complement strand
TTGTTCACCTTGGGCAATACGGGCGATCTATCCTGTAACTGGTTAGGGTTATTCTGCAAAACAACAAGGGTGACCAAACAAATTTAAGACTTTCGCGACAACGTTAGCATACAATATTGAACCTTTCATTCTCTTTCTTTGCTTCATCTCGATCCATTCCTAACAATCGCGGTTTTCTCAATACTTGATATTTGCACTGTACACATACCAGGAACGGTGGAAGAAGCTGAAAATTATTTCGTTAGAATTTCTAGTACCGCCGTTGTTGCTTAGCTTTCCTGTAGCTCCCCATTCGAGGGAAAAGGTTAAAATAGACCAAGCTGGCAACAATTTTTTAAAGAGACTTATTTAGACGCTTAAACGAAAAGAGCAAAGACAATAAGTTACGAGAAAAAGAAACAGCACGAATGGCATAAAGGACGATAATTAAACTTACACTTTCAGCACTGCAAAGTGTTTGATAAAAATAATAAGAAACTACAATACGGCGGTCTTTAATTCAAAGAGTATCAAGGATAATTGTTAATACTTTATCCCAAAACGTAAATTTCGGAATTTGACAGAATAAAGTTAACCTGACTGGGATAGTTTCCAAAAGCGATACACCAAGCCAAACACAGGGGAGGGGGGGGGGGGGGGGAGGGGGATTAGCTTTTTAAAAATGGATTAGCTTTTTAATGGATTAATGGATTTTTAAAAATGGATTAGCTTTTTAAAAATGTTTGAGTTGGTGATATGTTTTTATAGGAATAGACACGTGATAATACTCAGGAGGATTGGTCTTTTGCGCATGCAAGCATGAATATGTCTGCAAGGACTCTTTTTAATGAACAAAAGAAAGGACCAAACCTCCCGAGTTTGTATACACCTAATTCAAAAATGGCCGCTGATTTATGCGGGTACAAATTGGCCCTTGTTGCCTCGTTCAAGATGAAATATTCCTTTGAAGTTTAAGCTTAAGAACGAGGCATCAAGGGCTAATTTCAATAAAAACAAAAGAATATTTAAATGGCCGCCATTTTGTAATAAGGTGTATTGGGAAAACAAAATGTACAAGCGAAAAAGGTCTGTTACTCGCAAGAAGCGCGCGAAAAAATTTCAGGCAAAGAGGATTTCGCTTGGCTGTAGTTCCATTTGACGGACAACAGAGACCAGTTACGACCTTCGATGGCCACGTCAACGAAAATTCCATTTCAAATGCAAGTTTAAGTTATCAGACTTTTTTCCTACTTATTTAATCGCGTTTAACTTCCGTTTAAAAGTGGAATCAACCATCCGAGGACAGAATTGGGTAAAAAGAACCCTTGCACTAAATAAGAAAATTAAAATTTGGCGTTTTGTGCTCACGTTTTCCGTCGAACGTCCGTAGATTCGGTCAGCTCGCGTGGCAGATTTGCAGGGAAGAGGAAAGACGTGAAAAAAGGTTAAAACGCACAGTCACGCTGGGGTATTCTTTCACTCAATAAAAACCATCGTCACAGGCGATGCTCCAGTGTCGCAGAGGGTAAGAAACTACAAAGTCCCTTCAAACACACTGGTTTCCTTTTCCGTCACGTTGAACAACAAGGCAGAAGTGGTATACTAACACTGCCTTAGTTTTGAAGTAAAGATAGAGAGTGAACGCTTCACGATTATACGCTTACGATGACTTAATAGGCCAGTTTCGAGTTCATGTCTGCCTCCTCTTCAAAGCGAGTCTAAGTGCGAAGTTTTTCTTAAGAAAATGGACCATATTCGTATTCTCAGTATTGGACTGGAACTAGCTTGCAAGCTTCCAACATTGAATAGGGGGGAGGGGGGCTATGTAAGAGAAAGTGAAACTATTTCTTTTGAGCTTTAACAGAAGCAGGTTGAAATGCAGCTCTGGTGTGGTTCATTTACATAACCTTCCCAACTACTTTTGTCTATGATTGTAGCTTTAATGGACGAGAATGCGTCAGTTACTCAGTAGGGAAAATCCTTTCTCCGCCTAATAATATCCGTCTCGCGTGGATCCTCTTTCCTTGTGGTACTCTCAGCCTACCAGCCGGTTGTGATCTTAATGTTATATTATCATCACACATGTATCTGCGAGTATTTTCCCTCCCAACCAAAAGGGACTTAACAGCAGACAGACCACAACACCGGGAACTCCATGGCCTCCTCCGGTTTGAAAATAGTGTCTTGGTCCAATCGATTGCATGAAACCGTTCTTGGTTTCCTCTACTCTGTTAGTTCGATCGTGCTAAATATATTATATAAGTTAATATTCCAAGCAAATTTTATCATGGTTACCTCGCTTGACAGGAGCCCATCTGGAGCGTGCAACTTCCACACAGCGTCTGTGAAACGGCGTTTTCACAAGTAGGTTTATTTTTAGACTAGCCCTTCCCGCGAATTAGGTCAAAAAACAAAGGCAGTTCCGGTTCGGTGACCCTATGACGTCAGCTTAATTTCTTGTAATTGGTCATCGGGCTCCTGTGGGAATCTCATTCGCGGGAAATTCAATCTAAAAATAAATCGGTCTGTGAAAACGCCGTTACACGAACACAGTAGAGTTGTAGGCTCCGGGTCATGGGTTCCTGGCTTGATGAGTACTTTGAGCTCTTAGAGCGATTGTTAATTAAAAAAAATATTAAATCTGGGTTACAAATGCGTGCCGCACGTACAGAATGATTATTTTTCCGCATCTAACCAGTAATCCTACGGTTTTGCAGGCATTGAGGACTTCACACACCCTACTGCTAATAGTTTCTATTCCTTTCCATATCGTGTTGCAACTCAGAATTCCCTTCCAAACACTAACAGAACGTTTAATTTTTTAGATTTCAGGAGACAAATTTTTATTTTCAATTTTGAATGCTTCAGTAGTAACGCAACCTTTGTTCTTTTCTTTTTGCTTTGTTTTTCCTTGAAAATATTTAACAATTATTGGGCGAGGTTGAGCAAACTATCGTGATAGCCGAAGCCGAAGGCTGAGACAAATAATTGATCTGCGCATAGTTAATAGAGGGGAATGGTTTGGAAGCTCGGCAAACATCAAAGGGGCAAACAAAGATGCCAAGATTTAGGTTGGAAAGTCCACGACCGTGCACAATTTTTTGTTTTGCGCTCATGCACTATGCATGAGTTATGTAACCAACACGTTTCTATTGGTTAGTTCCTCAGTACGGAATAAACAACTATGTGTTTTGTGCACGGTCAAGGTCAAAAAAGAGAACAAAAACCTACAACAAATAAATCTGTCGGGTTTCATAACCATTCCCTCCATTAACTATGATCTGCGAGACACTGACATGCCCCGATATTTACGATAACCGAATTCAATAATTGTTATATCACTCGATGAATGAGTTTGGTTTTTTTTTTTTTACAATTCCCAACAATTAAATCACTTTCTGAAAGCTCAGGAAAGCGAAATGCCATTACCACACTAGAGCTTGGTTTCAATTACGCATGATCAGAATATAATTTGCAGCAAAACACTTATTTGCAGGTTACGTGGTGCGCTCTCGGCCAATGAAAAGAAAGGAAAAATATATGGAATGATAAAAGCTTTTATTAAGCTACTCTACAGTTCGAGGTAGGTACAGATACAAGAGCCCATTACCTGGAGACTCCATACGTATTATACCCCTGGGTCAACCCTGTCCCATATCTTTTTATTTCAGAACTGCTATATCTTTACATCATTCTGAAATACCTTCGTGTTTCGGGTGTGCTGCACGTGATGTAATCAATGGCCGACCATAGGTCTCTTATGATTGGCTATTATGAAAACGCCCGCGAAAACCCCCCTGGGAGGAGTTTCTAAAAATAAAAAGATACGAGCCAGGGTTGACACAGAGGGTTAACTCTTTTATATAAAAGATCGACGCTTCGGGTAATGAGGTTCCTGACAGATAAGTATACATGTTGTTGAAACAGTTGAACTTACCTTGCTGATTGGAGTCATTTATCGTCTGTTTCCCCTCTTTGGCGTTTCTCCCTATTACGCTATCCAGGTAGACATTCGTAGAGCTTTGTGACTTCGCTGGCCGTATGAGAGACTTCGCTGATGAGGGTCTCCTCCCATATGATGAACTGTAAGTACTCTTCAAGACCTGCCTCTGTGCCGCCGATTTCCCTGCGGCGGAAGGCTTCTTTGATGCTGCAGGTTTGCTGGGTTTTGAAGAGAGCGATTCCTTTGTTGCGTGAAGTGGAGGTTCTTTAGCATGAGCCGCTAAAAACACAAAAAGCAAATAAGTCAACAATAACATTTTCCCGATTTCAAGTCAGAGGAAAGAATACATCCATACAAAATGGGAATGATCACCGAACATACGTGTAAACATAGAAGATTATAAATGCTGCATTAGTGGTTTTGCCACAAGTCGTTTTGCTGGTTGCTGCAAATCAAAGCTGATTCACTGAATGGTAGTTTTGCCACAATTCTGTTTGATGTAATTTCATTTTAAAATTTGTAAGCACCTGTCACAGTTAAGAAAAGCTAAGAAGTGAAAGTAATGTATTGCTGCAAATCGACTTTATTATGCAGTATACTGTACATGTGTTGCAGTGAACCGACTTCAATGTGTAGCGACACGACCATAAAGTAACCTGATGGAGGACGTTACCAGACAGCTCTTATCACAATCACTTTAGGAGTCATGCTAAGCACTTTACCGATTAGGTAGAGAGTGAAATTTACATCTTTAAATATCGGGTTATTTGGTGCGAAGGTTATTGGAAAAACCACGCCCAAGAGCTCTGGCTTCGGAAAACGAAAAACAAAACCCTTAGTACAGTACACTTAAGGTCACAGACCATGACACAAAGGTTGACTCCTCAGAATGTGGCTTTTTCGCAGCAACTCTGACATAATCAAAAGACACAACATACAATATTAAAACAGCCCCCAATGACGAGTAAAAATGAAGAGTAAAATCTTTTAAGTCTCGCTCTATACAAAAATCTCCAGTTCTGAAAAACATACTTGTGACCAGAATAGGCTTTTTAGAAGACACCTTCTTTTGGTTAGCCTTAGCTGCAGCTTCATCAATCTAAAAGCAACAGAAAGCACTGATTTCACAATGGATAATTAATAATAATCACAAGAATACAGTCACCTCCACACACCCTAATTTGTCTTATTTTACTCATTTCCCTATGACCAAAACAGCATCTGTGAGAAAATTAATAAAATGCAATACTAGAATACTAGAACAACCTACAGTAGGAAAGAATCCTAAACTGGCAGCAAATTTGAAAGTTTTCATCCCAATTAACTAATAATTAAAGACATGTGGTTCCCTCAGATTCCACAGTTTTTTCCTTGAGAGAGTTAATATAAAAAAATTAAGTCATAGGCACTTTAAGAACAAAACCAAATTGTTACTTAGATAACTCTCAGGTTAAAAACAAGGCAAAGTCCTACATATTTCAATTAAATCTGATATGGATACTGATATTGAAATCACTTTTTCTCTCCAGATTCAGCTTTGGTACCCTCCCTCTAAACATATCTAAAAGGCTGGGGATGGCTTAGGAAGGCTTTGACATTGTTACATGGTTCCCACAGCTCATCTCATAATTATAGTGACTTGATTCTGTATAGCATCAAAAAGCCAAATTCATGGTGTAATGCAAACTAAGCTAAGAGCACACAGAACTCAAAGTTTTGCTTTGGAAGTTTATTTCAAACATCAAAAAATTGAAAGCTCTGACTAAAAAAAAGGCAGGAAAAAAGTCAAAAAATCAATTGACAGTTATACAAAATACAAAAAAAGTGCAAAAATTGAGCTTTTGATGTTGACATGCTCAAGGCCTAAAAATTGACAAGGAACAATACAGACTGAGGCATACAATGAAATGTATTATATTTTTTCATATAACAGTAGTTTATTTTGTCTGTAATAGATCACAAATAACCCGTTATTATTATTACCAGTACATCAAGCTACATTACTGACAGGAACAAGCACAGCGTAAAAACGTAGTACACAAATCCCACTTCCACACTCACAGTGCTCAAACCTTAACTATGAACTCCCTATCAGTGATCAAACTACATGTACCACACGACACTAAAACTTTACTAACCCCTCCCCCATCATCTAGCCTACACTGAGCTCATCTGTGGATTGTACTGTCCAACCTGAATAATGGTTGCAAAATAAAGAAACATAATCTGGGCCCTTTCTAGTATTTGGAAATGTCATAACCTGACTTACATGTAGTGTTCTAAAGTATTATGGCTCATTCAATAAAAGAAATTGTGCCATGTGACAACAATAATTATTTGTTGACGATGAATTTAACATCATAATTGTGACCATGTAAGTGCAATCAATCAATAAATTGGCTTTTTTCGTCCAGCAGACATGTTCGCCTGAAGCAGAAAAACCAGAGTCCCGAGCCTTAAGACTCAATGGAAAAAATACAAAGAAATATCTTCAGTCCCTCTAGACTCAGCAAGGCCTCCAACAGAAAAACACAGAGTCTGGTAGAATTTTTTATACTCGTTATTGTGAACTCCTAGATTGTTGATTGTTTGCATACTTTTGTTTGTATCTCTCTTGCTTTCTGTGCCTTGGCTAACAAACCATCCAGTGCTGCTAAATCTTGTCTCTCAGCTTCTTTGGCTAAGCAATGAAATAATAAACAAATAATTCATAAATTACTAGAAAGCAAGCAACTGAATGAAACATCCAGTACATACAGAGCTTGCAATTCTTTAGTTGTCTGGCTAGTGACATTTTTTAAGTTTGTCACATGTTACTCAAAACATTATTCATGTAAATCAACATCTACTAATCAAAATATTATTATTATCATAATTTATTTTTATTATTATTATTATTATTATTATTATTATTATTATTGCAATGTGCAAGGTGGTCATTTGACACCCTTAAATAGCAGAGATTTTAAGTTAAAAAATTAGACCTTTGATTAAAATAATAATTTAGAATCCACTGAGTCCACGTGTTTGTGGAACACACAATAATTATTCATTCTTTGTGTTACGGGTACAGACACTGTTTTTACACCTAGTAAGAATAATGCAATTGCTGTCAATAACACTTTCAAAAAGTGCCTGCTTTGATGCTATGATCACAAGCTAGACCCCTTTTTGCTTAAAGTACCTCACCTTCATTATCAGTTATTTCTGTACTCTGTACAACTGCGCTTTCACTCTGGTGTAACATTGACGACTTTGCTGTGTTTTCTGAAGTTTCTTCGCTCTTGTTAGATTTTAGAGGCCTAAAGGTGTGCACACAATTAATGTTAATAAGAATTTATTTAGACTCCAAATGTTTTATGAGCCAAACTTACAGCCCATTTCTCGGAATGGAAGTCCCAAAACATTTCTGGTGCCACAATTCCATTTGTACTTTTAAGTATCAAACTTCTCCATCTTTTTGCTTTTTTCTATATTTAGGCAATAGAGGACTTTTCCTGCATTTACAAAGCCTCATCTAAACATGAGGGGGAGTTGGGAGAATTCGAGACTGTTATGCGTAAGTGTCTCAAATTCTCCCAACTCCCTGAGTGTTAACCACAGAAAAAAGTCCTCTATTGCTTTTATAAATATTTCAAAAATAATTCGACAAATAAAGGAAAATGCTAGTTTTTTTTACTTCTTGATTGAAACAGATTAATTTTTCTCGATACACGCTCATATTTCCTACCAGCCAATCAAAACACGCATCTGAAAATACACAACCAATCAAAAATCGTGTGATTGTCACAGCTGTGTTCACATAATGGTACTCTCATCTAAACACAGCTATTGACCAATGAGAGTGAACGTACTATCCTAATTAGTTTTTTTTTCCTCTCAAAAAAAGGAAATTGATGTTTCATAAATAGCTTTTTAGGCCTATAAATTTTTCAGAACTTTACAAAAACCACAGTCCCTGATGACAATAAAATTTTATTAGAATAAGACTGGTTCATCACACAGTAAAGTATGCATGAATACAACAGCACAAAGACTAAAAAATCTAACTTCAGTTCTCCTAAGTTTATGCTTGCTAACAAACACACATTTATTGAGAGAACGATCCCAGTGTGAAACACACTACCACCTAACAGTTTTGCTTCTTCATCTCATTTTCGGTGTTACTTTCAGTGTTATGACAATGGAAGCTCCACTGTGAGATTAGCTCAATTAAAGATAGAACATACTGTAAACATCTCAGCCATTCCTTGACCACTTAAACTGATTTTAACTTGCTTTAACTTAGGGATTTTACCAATTTGGGTCAACTGAAATTCAAGTTAAGCTTAACAGCGTCTGAAGTTTTTATCCCAAAGAGTCATTCACAAATAATTAAATTCTGAACAAAAATCAGCTCCGACATTTAATAACTGACATTGCAAATAAAACAATCAACAATTGACATGTATTTTAAGTTACCCCTAGTATCCAGCATGGTTATCAACTTTTGTAATAGTAAATGTGTTGCATTTTGTAAATCGAACAGGCTAAAACAACAGGTGTATGACAACATGTGTCTACACGTTCCAGCAGTCGGCAAAGTCCCTTTTGACTTGTGGCTGTTTCTGCTTAGGTGGCCTCATACACCACAAGCCTTTTTGAGACAATTAACTGTCAGTCAGACTACTTTTGCTCACAAAGAACAACCACAACACCAGGAATGTCATCCTATACTCTTCTCGAATAGTGTGTGGATTCTTTAACGTCCCACAAGGAACTTACGAACATGGACCGCGCACCGGTGGCTCAGTTGGTTGAGCACCGGGCTGTTACGCGGGAGGTTGTGAGTTCAACTCCGGCCGGACCAACACTCAGGGTCTTTAAATAACTGAGGAGAAAGTGCTGCCTTTACATCTGCAAATCGTTAGACTCTCTAGTCTTCTCGGATAAGGACGATAAGCCGGAGGTCCCGTCTCACAACCCTTCAATGTTCATAATCCTGTGGGACGTAAAAGAACCCGCACACCTGTCGTAAAGAGTAGGGCATGTAGTTCCCGGGGGTTGTAGTCTGTCTTCTGCGATGTATCATGGTTGGGAGGGTAAATGCTCGGAGATATTAGCTACACCAAGCTACTCTAAAAATCCGAGGGTAAATAAAGATATATGATATATGGAAGATATTTGAGATGAGATATTTGTGAGACAGGGCCTACGGTTTACAGTCCTTATCCGAGAAGACTTGAAAGTCTAACCATTTGCGGGTGAAATTACAAAGGCAGCCCATTCTCCTCAGTTATTTTAAGACCCTGAGTGTTAGTACAGTAATACAGCATTAACTGAGATGTTAGGTAAAACACTGAAACAAATGGCAAAATCTGTGGCAACTTTGTCTGTTTGGATATGGGTTAACAAACTCATTGAAGGAATCAAACACCTTGAATGGATCCTCAGTTATTTGAAGACCCTGAGTCAAACTCACGACTTAGTCTGCAGTCTGCGGTCTGCAAGTCTGCAAGTGTCAGACAACGTATACCGTAAAACAACTAGCAAGTCATGGTAACGTGTCTGTTCCAGAAAACCCCAATCCAATCGAAGCGATCCACAACCTCTGTATCAGTAAAGCATTACTTTATTATCTGCAAAAAAAAATAGATCCTCGTAAATAAACTCACCATGGTTTGAGTAAGGGCCTGCATTGCTGAATACAGCAATCAATTTCCCTTCTCCTTAGCAGACACAGCTTGTGAATCTTTGTTATTTCTTCTTCCAGCCTGATAATCAACACGACGGTTATGGGTTAAATTCACTTTAATTAACGAGCTTAGGCAAATTGCCAAGGAAACCACAAAACTTACATTTGTAAAACTTTAGAGATGTCCTCCAGAATCTCCGAATTTGCCGCCGCAGCAGCCATTTTGTTTTAGCAAATTGACCGCCTGTCATATCTCGGGCTCAGTATTTAAGAACTCCTTCCGCTTTTCACGCCTCGAGCTCGTTTGGTTTGCGGGAGTGCGGGAGGAAATCAAAGGTTACAAGCCACAAATTGTTTGTAAACAGGTGAGATGATATCTCACAAAGATTTTTCGTTATGTTTCAAGCTGCAACTCCCCACACTCCAAATAAAATCCAGCTTATGTGCTCAAGTGAAGTGTCACCCCCTTTGTATCTTGCCGAGGCAATCGCCTCCCTTTTCCAAGAAAGGTTGCTACTCAAGGCTTGCTATGATAGAATAAAGATCGCAGTCACGGGTAAGGATACACAGTTAAACTGTGTAAGCAAGGACACACGCACTGGATCCTGGTGAGGGAACTAATCTGCAATACAAATACTATAAAAACCAAAAAAGGGCACGGCTGACAGAACGGGGAAGAACTATGTTAATAAGAGCCAATATTTCGAAAGTCAATGCCTTTCTTCATTAGCGTTTACAAGCAATGACTATGTACTCCGGGATATTGACTGCAATTTACTGTTCACTACTTTGTACATGGTAGTAAGTCGCGTAGTTTTGCGTCTAAGTTATTTGCCACCTGAGAGGTCCGTATAGCGAAAAACTGTGACCGAGGTCTGCGGCCGAGGGCAGCTTTTTCAAGACCGAGGTCACAGTTTTTCGCTATACGGACATACAATACCCTTAGTTAGAGAATTTTTTTTCCCTCTCTCTCTCTTTCTTCCTCTCTGAAATCACTTTTTTAATTGTTCACTCGCACCGCGCTTGATAGCGAATGCGGTAAGCGACTTACAAACTGACCGTTTTGAACAAAAATATTTTTGTTTGAATTCTATTTCCACTCCTCTTGTCTAATAAAAATCTGTTTTGAAACACTTACCTCTGTATGTAAACTGATTCGGTTTCAAAAAAAGGAAATTTTAGGTCATTACACAGGCTCACGCTTCCGCCCAGGTTGGCGGGCAAGATAGAAAAATTCCGCCAGCTCCCAGAGCCAATCAGATCACAGGATTCGCAGAATTACCCCCGCTCGCGCACCCAGAAAAAAATAAAGTCCATTATCAGTTAGAGCAGTTTTCAAATGAGTGTGGAAAGTGAATTACGCTTAGTGATTGGTCTCGCGACAGTTTATCAACCAATGAAAAGGAAAACCAAAACCAATCGCGACTTGCACGCACGATTTTTCCCGCGCTTTGAGCAAGTTACATGGAATTGCTACGAATTTGGATTGGTTCATTGCGGCTGTTTGCACCTGCTGTGATTGGTGGAAGTAATTACTTTGGTATTGGTTTTAGGACACTCAATTGAAAACCGCTCTATAGAGTAATTCCCTAGCGGATGTCGTCACATGCGACGTTAGATTGAGATAATAAAATACGTAAAACTAAAACATCTCTCCTGTATTCTTAAATTCAAACCCAATAATAATTTTCAGACAATTATTATTATTATAATTATTACTGTAAGCACTAAGCCTGCCATTCTTCGTAATATCTAAAATCTAAGGAAAGGAAATTTCATGTTTACTCTACTCGCTCCTGTTTCCTGTTTTTTGTTTGTTTGTTTTTTGGGTTTGCAAAGGTAGCACAAAATAGTTTAATACCTGAACTGATAAATTTGTAGCCCTGTACAGATCAAATTATGTGTTGGTTTTATGTGAGAGCCGAGAACCATTAGGCTTTCAACCGACTTATGGTGGTATCCAGGATTTGAACCTGGGCCACATTGGTGGGAGGCAAGTGGACTGAACAACAACAACAACAACTTTATTACCTTGTTTAAGTGGAAAGAAAAGATTTACAAAAATTAACATAACTAATTAACATGATTAAATAATTAAAATGATAACAGTTGGCAATAACACTTCCAAACGAAACTCCTCTCTTTCCTTCTTGATATTCTTAAGAAGCATGATGACAATATTGATACTTCCCAAATTACCTCTGCACTAAAAACGTACAAATAGAACTTGAGTTCTTCATTCAAACATACCTTGTAAGATTCAATGAACTTGTAATTATGCTAATGATTTAAGTTGACACAATCTGTGCTAGCAATTATGTAAGTCTCCTTCTGTAAATTTAGTAATTACTTATTATTTTCATTGTAATCTATTAGTGTGACTGTTCCGCCCAGATTAGCAAATGATATTTGCAGACCAGTCCTTTTGTGTTGTATATTGTCAATTATTAAAAAACTGGATCATTGGATAATGCAATTCGAGAGTTTTGATTGGCTAAGCTATCATGGGTTATGAGCCATTATACCATGATCTACAAACATGGCAAGCATACACGTGATTTTATGGGCCTTTTTATTTTTATTGTAGTCTAGTTTTCTTTATTTTGGGGGCATTTTTAATAAAACAATTATTCCACTCGCGCTTGTTGGATATGAGATGATTATAGCCAACTCGGCGCTATGCGCCTTGTTGGTTATCTATCATCTCATATCCAACGCGCGCTCATGGAACAATTGTTAATTATTCTTTAAATTAATAAAGCTAAAGTTGAAGTTGAATCTAAGATAAATGTAACAACAGTAATAATCAATGAAAGGAAAAGAAGAAGAAAAAGACAACCAATAAAAATTATGGAGGATATATTCACTGTACGGAATCTTCATTAATTATAATTATGAACAATGTGCCATCCCTGCTCTCCAAAGTCAGAATTATCATAATGTCATATAAAAAATGCACACATTTTAATTTTTATACAATGGACAATCAAACAGTTTTACTTATATCGCAAGTGAGAGTACACAAAAACTTCAGTTGACCATTTAACACAATGGAACTCCCCAGTGCTCCAGTCACAGGTAAATAGATATTGCCTTATTTTTACAGTCATTTAATGCAACCTAATGCACATGACATATCTTCAATATTAGAGTGAGAGAGCTGAGAAGTTTGTTCCCCTAAGATACGTTAAGATAGTTATCTTTCACCTTGAAATCATTTGCAATGCTGTGGCTGCGCAAGTACACATGAAAAGTGATACTTCAGGAAAATAAGAATTATAAATAATAATAGTAATAACAACAATAATTCTTATTATTATACATTGGTGTCACCAGCTCGATTTTGATTGGCGATAAGCACGCAGCTAATTCTTGCTTGCTCTGTTTCTCTTACGCTATACTTACCTCAGTTGGTGTTATCCGCTTTGGCAGATAACACAAACTTTGGCATTGATAATTATCGCTATCATGCTCAAGCTCATGCAATAATTGTCAGTTAACATTATGAGAAACAAAGACATGTAAAAACCAGGGATATAATGTTAACTTTCCAACATTTCGCCGACCTCATGACGCCATTATCAAGGAGTTGGAAATGAATATGCGAGTTCATAAAAGATATAAAATACTCCAAATTTGCATAACTGAAGAAGAGCTAGACAAAGACTTTAGCACGGATTGAATCTGTTTGCACATTGAGCCGTGGTCTTTTATATCTTTTATGAACTTACATATTCATTTCCAACTCCTTGATAATGAAGTCATGAGGTCGCCGATTTAACACTATATCGCTAGTTTTTAATAATAATTATAATAATAATAATAATAATAATAATAATAATAATAATAATAATAATAAGTTGTACCATGCATTCCTTGGAAGTGTACAATTATCGGCCATCCTTGGAACGGCTCTCCTGTTGCAGAAAGTGTTGTGTCTCTAAGCTACTGGGAGTTGCTGAGACACAACTGGAGAGAATTGACTAACATGATAACAATAATAATAATCATAATCATAATCATATTGATATTATTAGTTTGTAGCAAAATTTACAATCATTTCACTTGATGTGCACGTGTTTTGTTTTGTTTGTTTTTTTTTTTTGGGGGGGGGGGAGGGGGTGTTTTGGGGTTACGATCAATTAAGATTTCCTTGCTTTCTTGTAATTATCTAGGCACGACATGACGTGGCATAGCAACCAAACAAAAATTCGCACCAAAGGTTAGAGGTTAGAGAGAATCCGCAAAAAAAGCTAATGAGGTAAATGTCTGAGCCGGCGAGCAGGCTCTCTCTCTGCGGTGGGAGAGAAGGAGAGCCTGCACGCATCCCTTTGAATTTAGAATGCTGCCTCCTGATGTCACGCTGAGAGAGCTGTCAAAAATTGGCCAATCAGCGCGCACCAGAAGTAAACATTGAAAAAAACAGTAAGCCACGTGTTGTGTATTTCTAAATTGCTCGAGGCGGAAACTCCAAAAAAACTGTAAAGGAAGGAAGCCCCTTCGGCAGAAAATCCTAACAACTACTGCTGATGCTGTAAAGCGTAGCTGAATATTCTGTACGGTAATTCGTCGAAGTCCCTTCCACGGAAAATGTGTTTCGTTCGTCAGGGAAAAAAATTAGCACACAAACTTGAAACGACGGGAATCGAAATAGAGAAATCCGTTTTCCCTGACCGCATCTCCACCTTGTGAGAGTCGTCGACCACAACTGCTGCCAAATTTCGGTAAAGCCAAGCGGAATTATCTTTTTTAATTTATTTTAATGAAATACAGACATTACAACTACTACATCACACTTTAATACCAGACAGATATTCTAATACCTACACCAGTTTATTTCAAGGCTTATCGAGTATTTGTGATATAGATATAGATATGTATTTTACTAATTCAAAAATTTGAAAATTGGAATATTTTGTTTTCAAGTGTATCGGAGTATTGCGGAGTCACCCATGCAGGAGATCGAGGAATCATTTGTGTAGTCGCCTTTTCGGCTTAACCAAATACTTGCTAAAATCGTGTAGAGTTCCTTTATCGTTCTCTATCCTTAAATCGGCAACTGAGGCAGCCGAAAAGCCCATGTTTTTGTCCTCCTGTGGATAACAGAGATAGAACTTCCTTTCCTTCCAGCAGAGAAGCCATTGCATCGCGTTGCCCGACCTTTAATTATGTAAAGTTACGGTAAAATTCTACAATTTTCTCAAACGCATTTCTGACCACCTCATCTCTCGAAACGAAGTATCGGAGCTTGTCAATGGTGACATCACCAAGTAATTTAATTTCAGCCAATCAGTATTTTGCGTCCAAAAATTTGGACGCGACATTCAAAATACAAAGCCATGCGGGCAGGCCCTCATTCTACCCGCGAACCCAGTCCCTCGGAGGGCCTGCTCGCAGGCTAGAGGGGACGCAAGGAAACACACAAAAACACATCACGCATCGATTCTCTTGTGCAACGCATCAGCCTTGCACGAGAGAATCAAACGAGCGTTTTGGGTCTACATAGATTATGACTGATCAGCGTCAAATTTTATTCCAGTTAACATTAGTTATAATATTCGTATTGAATATTAATATTAATATTCAGTTAATATTCGCCTTCAAGGTTTCATTTTGACGGATTTTTAATTTCGCATTTGTCACAAGCTTCTGATTGTCATGAGTTGTTCCAACATTTGTCGAAAAATACATTCAGTGCGTTCCTGTTTGAATAGGGGAAAGTGGAACCAACAAAAATATGTAGCAGATGTTTCATTGCTAACAACTCGAAAGAGAACACATGGGGGTGAAAACAACAAACAACAAAGGTCAAGTGATTGCATCACATCCGTCGATTTAGCCTCAAAGATATTTATACCCCAAGCACTTATTACATCAGTTTCCGCTTAGGAGCTACATTTTTATAATATTCGCCTTCTTTCATTTTGATATACACTGTATTTAAATTGAAAACAATCGTAAAACCACGGATTTCCTCAACCGTACACTCCGGTGGTTCAGTTGGTAACGGCCAGAACAAACCTCGAGGTCTTTAAACAAATGCGAAGAAAGCACTACGGATAATACCGTCATTCGTGATGCAGCTTTATTAAGAAATTTTAATCGAGTAGTTAGTTATAAATGTCTATGGTTTGTCGGTTAGAGTTTTCTTCCTGATATCTTTTTGGGAAGAGACTAAAAAGTATAGCCGGCTTTAACACTGAATTCACTGTTGTTAAAAAACTCAGCATACACTCTTTTTTTATAAGAACGACTAATTTTGGGCTGAGCCTGAATTCGAACGTTCTTAATTTCTTTTGCGATTTGAGCCCGTATAGTAAGACTGCATTGTATTCCGCAAGCCAACAAGAAAACCACATCATTGTTTATGTTAACACAAATGTCCCTAAGAGTACTTGAGTGTATTGTCGTGTTAGACTACAAATTCACATTCATTTTACCTTTATTTATGATACTCACGAAGACCAAAAACAAGTGTTATAAGTATGTTCTTCAAATTCTGATTAATCACAGCCTGCATGTTCTTATAAAAAAAGTTGTTATAAAAAAAAAATAGTGTATTAAAAAAGAGGCTGTCACAGTTAAGCGTACTTCGAGCGGATATGAAACCATGAAAAAATATGACGAGCAAAGAATGTCGCTAAGTACTTGATTTAATTGTCGTGTTAGACTACAGGTTCACGTTTCTCTTACCTTTTAATATTTATACTACTCACAAAAACCAAAAACAAATTAGCAAACTAAAGACGTTCTTAACTGACTCTCAGGCAGGGTATGTTCTTAGTATAAGAAAACATTCTTATAAAAAGGATTGTACAGATACTGTTAAGCCAATATGTTGCTTCATCATTTTGCTTGCGCTGTTACAAGCGTCATTTGAGCAGGCATGAAACCATGACAAAAATATGACGAGTAAAGGCGTGTACCGCAAGTTCAATGCTTAAAACCTACTTGTGTTGGCGTTTCAATTGTTTCTATAGTGTTTGTAATGACAGCTTAACTTTGTTTGGTTCAGCCAGCCGTGTAAAAAACGCTTATCCTATCTTATCAAGGCAAGTGTATTTGAAAAACCTACCAAAAATATGAGTATTCGCATCATGAAACGTAACGTCAATATATTACAAACAAGCATGACGTCTCACAACAGCATTGGTGGCATCAATTTTCACCGATTCGTTTGATGAGCAGCTTTGTTAAGAAATTAGTATTTAGTAATAACTGTTAACATAAGGTCGCAATAATAGCAAGTATGATAAATACTGTAGGAAACAGACAACTTTTTTAAAAGACATGTTTCGGCATGCTTATGCCATCGTCAGTTTAATGAGTTCCTAAGTGTGAACAGTTATAAAGTCTATGGGTAGATGAAAAAATTATAACATGTTGTAATAATTTTTTCATCTACCCAGAGACTTTATAACTGTTCACACTTAGGAACTTATTAAACTGATGATGGCATAAGCATGCTGAAACATGTCTTTTAAAAAAGTTGTCTGTTTCCTACAATAACTATTAAGTAAAATCCATGGCTATCTTCCTTATTTGGGCAGAAACAAAATATTATAGGTTTAAGCTAACTGAACACTGAATTCACATTCACAAACTCGGCATACATTAAAAAATAATAATAAAGTTCAGCGAAAATGTTTCTTCCTTTGAATGGTCAAAACGTCAGCTAAAAGAGTCCACCTCGTATTTTCCCATTGGTAAAAGGCTACAGGTTGTGCTCAAGCTGTCGTCCACCAAAGTAGCAAACAATGTCAATTATGCATCAAGTATTAAACTACTCAATAGCCGCGGCAGATGTGAAGTTTTGGGAATTATGCTTAAGCTTCCGCGTGAACTCTATCAGGCGTCAATTCAATGAACTGTAATGTAGCTTTTCACGAGCAAGTATAATAAGTGTCAGTATATTTCTTAGCCAACGGTTCTCCAATTGTAGAGAAAGTTCATCGATAACAGTACGGTTTGACTTTCTACCCCCTGTACAGTGATTTCACACCAATACAATGAAATTATCACACAGATCTGCTCCTGCAAGAATGACATGACCTGATGACAGTCCAACAAACACGGCACTCTACAAACTAAATCGCCAAACAAACAATGCAGTAGAATCTTCCTCTGATTTCTTATACCTAAGCAAGCAAAACAAAAGAGAACGTAAAATTTAATTTTACGAGAACAATTGATTTCCAAACTGAGACGAACAGTTTCCTCGCGTGACCCTAACATGCGATTTCTTTATTTTTGTAAACGATTGCTGAGAAACGAATAAGACTAAAAGAAAAGGACTCATTAAATAGCTTTGCAGTAAGCTCAAAGAAACTCACTTCAGTTTTACAGAAACGTTCATCATTCTCAACAGCTTTCTTACGAGATCTCCACCAGACATCTTTTTGTCTTCGCATCTGTTCCTTTACAAACATCCCTAATTTATACTCCCAAATCTTTAAAGATAGGACAGTCAACACGCCACCAATGATACCGAAACCAGCACTCCACAAAAGCAATTTCCAGAAATTTGTCTCCATCTCTTTGATTGCTCCTGTACCACAAGCACCACTCCGCGCTCAACTACGAGTAAAATAGTTCGTCGAGAAAAGAATGATGTACGCCTGAAAAACATCGTATAGCCAATCACAGGTCCATAAGAATGAGGCGGGAGTATGAAGAGATGTACGGGGAACCCATGCATGTAATTGCCTCAAGTTTCGCATCGCCACAGACCACTTTCAGTACTTTCATAAATGGCGACAGCGCCTTAATTATGTTAATTAGACCTACTACCCTCATTTGGAAACAAATATTCTTTTGAAATTTGCTCGTTGCAGCGAGGTTAGTAGGGCTTATTCGCATTAAAACAAAACAATATTTTATTTGGCCGCCATTATGAAAGTGGTCTATAGATTTTGGTCCGGTGCCATAACAGAAAAAAATTTGAAAATTTTGTAATTTCATGCTAAAATCCAAAAGAAACTAGGACGTTCCGACGTTGAATAACTTCATTACCAAATGAAGAAATAAAATGAATAAGACAGTTTATATAGATTCTATAAATATTAGTGTTAGTGTTGGACGCCCCCGAGGCAACAGTGGGGAACCATCCCAATCGGAAACGCTCTGTCTGATCTTAAGCCCGAAGCGGTTTCTTTTAGTTTGACTTGATTCAAATCATTCCAAAACTCTACAATGTTTGCCTTTGAATACAACAGAGCGTTGAGTGGAGGAAAACCTTTTTATATGGAATAACTGACCGATTCGGGAATTACGCTGAAGAGTTAGTCGAAAACAGGTAATACATTCTGGTATTTTAATAGCGTCTGCAATCCATTCCCTGTCGAAAACATGCAGATAATATATTCTGGTGTTTTAATAGTGTCTGCAATCCATTCCCTGATTTTCAGACAGACGCAGCCACGAAATACATTTTATATGCACTTATTAAATAATTATGTTTCAAGGGCTCTTTTTCAATCATACATTTGTTTTATTCCACACATTTTGTAATATATGTACTCCCTGACATTTTAATCTAATATGTTGATGTTCGTGTATCTGTTCTCTTTATTGTTGTCTCAATTCCTATTATTGTAATCTTTCATTTTTCCTACTGCCTCGATTAGCAAGGCTATTTTGCGGGTAAGGATCAATGGAAAATGTACGAAAGGTGAATGTATAACTCATAAAGGCACATTAAAAGCGGGTGATTTTTTTTGTAATGATTCTGGAAGAACATTTCGGCAGGAGTGGGAAAACATTTGATGGCTCAAACTGCTGTTAACGAATGAGCTCTGGATGTACCATTATTACACTAAATAAGAGAAAAATTGAATAAATGCTAAATTGCATTTATTTACGTCATCATGTAAGTGCATTTGTTCTAGTCGTTAAATCTATTATCAAAATATTCAATATCATATCATAAATTGTGAGCTTGGATACCAAACTTTATAACTTGGTTGGTGAAAAAGATTTCTACTAACCCGAAAGGTTAGTAATTCGAGCCCTGCATGTCAATAATTTTTGTTTGCAAAAGAAGAAAATAATATCAGACTGTTCTCGCCATGGTATTCTCGGCAAATACCCAGAAGTGATTGTTTTAAAGCGCGTTTACAAGATAGAGGAAAAATGGCACGGGTCCGACAAAAAGTCAGTGGAATGGCTCCAATCATTTTTGTAAAGAAACAGTGAACTTTGGTCCCGTAGCGGAACGTTCACTACTGTCTTCAACGGATAAACATAACTGATAACATAAAATGAACCGTTAAAGTGCCCCTGTGATCAAAAAAAACACTTCCTTTTTTCCTTCAGATTTTGAAAGTGTGTTTGCTTAACACCTGACTGGCAAAATTTTGAGCTTTGATTTTTATCCAAAGGCCGTTTACTTTGAGTGTAAGTTTT
>NC_090877.1:22712644-22725144 GCF_036669935.1 Montipora foliosa | reverse complement strand
TTCAGGACAAATCTGACTTGAAATCGGCCAGTGACAAAAAAATTGTCCGGAAAGCTACAGTCGCACTTGAGAACAAAATATGTGAACAAAACATCACACCATGCTGTGAGCGTCGTCGCTCCTGGTGGATATTGAGGAAATTGTTGCCCCATTACCATACGGAAAATACGCGCCTGGATTCATGTTGTTGCCAAATGAGATCGTTATCAATTTTACCACGAAGTCTTTAGCATAGAGACTCTGCTACATATCACCTGTCAAATCATTTCCGAATCAAGACACCCTCGCTATTGTTTTCCAAGATTTGTTTCAGTTTGGCCTGCTCCAGAGGTAATCGACGGCATCTTTGAAGTTTGTCCGTCTGTGACCAAATTTTGTCCTTCCGTGGACAAACCGGTCGCACTTGGTTTTTCATTGTGATGACAGATTTTTGACAATGATAAGTAAACAGTTTTGTCCTCTAAAATGTCAGCCGTTTCCTATTTACGCACTTTACCAGACTAAGAAAGAAGCAACTTAAAGAAAAAAAGAGTATAAAACGCTTATCGTATCTGATCAAGGCAAGTGTATTTGAAAAACCTACCGAAAATATATGAGTATTTGCATCATGAAACGCAACGTCAATATATATACCGGCAAACGAGCATCACGTCTCACGACTTTTCACTGATTCTTTGGTTGAGCAGCTTTATTAACAAATCAAGCTATCAAATTATCAAGGAAAATCCATGGCTATCTTTCTTATTTGGGTAGAAATAAAAGATTATAGATTAAACGAACTGAACACTCAATTCACATTCACAAATTCGACATGAAAATGAAAGATGTGAAGTTTTGGGGATTACTATTAATAACTTTGTGGTGAAGTTTACCACGCTCGTTGAACCTTGAATCCCGGCGCATATCTCAATTCACAAATAGCTTTTCACGAGCAAATAAAATAGATGTCGGTATACTTCCTAGGCAACTGTTCTCGAATCGAAGAGAAAGTTCTTCGACAATAGTACGGCTTGATGTTCTACCCTCACACAAATAAAATGAAATGAACGCACAGATCTGCCCGTCCAAGAATGATATGACCAGATGACAGTCCAATGCAGTAGAATCTTCCCCTGATTTCTTACACCTAAACAATCAAAAGAGAAGTTTAATTGTAAAACAATTAATTTCCAAACTGTGACGAACAGTTTCCTCGCGTGACCCTAACCTGCGATTCCTTTA
Organism: Montipora foliosa; assembly: GCF_036669935.1. Classification (NCBI taxonomy): domain Eukaryota; kingdom Metazoa; phylum Cnidaria; class Anthozoa; order Scleractinia; family Acroporidae; genus Montipora; species Montipora foliosa. Next base: position 22,723,923 of record NC_090877.1, on the reverse strand, counting down.
GAGCTCTAAAGAAAAAAACGCCCGATCGCAGGTTATATTTTTCTCAAAAGCATCAGCTTTTTTGTAAGCGATTGCTGAGAAACAATAAAAGACGAAAAGAAAAAGACTCATTAGATACCCTTTCCAGTTAGCTAAAAGAAGACACTCACTTCAGTTTTACAGAAACGTTCATCATTCTCAACAGCCTTTTTACGAGATCTCCACCAGACATCTTTTCGTCTTCGTATCTGTTCCTTCACAAACATCCCTAATTTATACTCCCAAATCTTTAAAGATAGGAATATTAACACCCCACCAATGATACCGAAACCAGCACTCCACAAAAGCAATTTGCAGAAATTTGTCTCCATTTCTTTGATTTCTCCTGTCCCAAATGCACAACGCTGCGCGCAACAACGAGTAAAAATAGATAGTCCGAGAAAACAATGAATCTTACCGGTTCTACAATTTTTTGTAGCGTGTGACAAAAAAAAAAGTCTAGCCAATCACAGTCTACAAGAATCACGAGCAATATTAAATTAATTACATTTCCCATAACAGAGTTTGGTCCGGTTTCAAATCAGAAAAGAAAATGAAATTTCTGTACTGATTTGATGTTAAAGCTTTAAGCTAAAAAGTTCTAAAAATCCATAAGAAACTAGAAAACTGCTAAAAACGAGGGCGTTTCGACGTTCCATAACTTCATTAGCGAGTCAAGAAATGAATGATAGAGTTTAAATAGGTGGTTTGTCACGGTACGTCATCGCCGCCATGTTGGTGGACGAAACATTTATTTATTTATTTATTTATTTATTTTGTGATTCGCCCAAGGGCAGGTGATAATACAATAGGACTCAAGACATCAGCTCTTTTGTTCGTCCACCAGCAATTGTACATTGCTGCATTGTTATCTGTGTCTCTAGAGATTGGTTGCAAACCACCTATACCAAGATTCTGTGAATAGAATGATTTCACAAACCCCGATTCCTATATACTAATTGGAATCCTTAAATGCTAATGGGCAAGAACAATAGACCGTATTCATAAATGGCGGTCAAGAAATTATTCTTTTGTCTTTTTGCTAATCATCCTAACTAGCCTCACTTTGGAACAAAATTTCTTTTATATTTTGCTGGTGTTTACGAGGCTAGTTACGATGATTAGCATAAAGACAAAATAATAATTACTTAGCCGCCATTTATGAATACGGTATAGAGCCAGCACGTTCTAAAGTACACCGTTCTAATTTCGAGATGGTTTCCCGCAAACACAGACAACGTTTCCAATGTTTTAATCTCTTTTTGTGGAGCAGAAGCGCTGACGATCTCATTACAATCTAGGTTCGCTTGAACCGGTTTAGAAAGCTTAGCTATGTGCACTGAGCAAAACAGGCTCAAACAAGAACTATATTTTAGTTGTCAAAATGCGTTAAACAAACCCTAAACAGTTTAATTAAATATGGAGCAAAACATGGCGTTTTTCTTCCTTATCTCTTGGCCTTGTCTAAATAGGTATTCGCTTTCGTCACCAAGTCGTTCACATTATTCATGGTGTCTATGGCTTTCTGACACATTTTTTGATGGGCTAGTTGTGCTTCCTTAGCGTGATCAATCTTTCGCCTCTTCTCCTTCTCCTCGTGCCTTCCATTCTCTTCTTCTGAACTGTTCAATAATGAAGCGATGAATTCATTGTCGAGTTTTCTTTTAACAGCTTCCGCTTTCCGTTGACTTGGAGTCATCAACGTTGGATACTTTGTTTGCCTGGCAATCAAGGCAAGCGTTTCGTCTAGACCTGTCGACGTTGCTGGCTGGGTGGCAGGTTGAGGTGATCGCAAGACATTCTTAATTATGTTGCGCATTCTCCCTGTCAAGCGATCTGCTGATTGTTCCAGATACATCCTCACAACGCTCAATGACTCTTTGTTTGGCAAAGAGCAACACCTCCTTCCAGTCCTTGCCGTGGCAGAGGTTGTAACATTCCACGATAAAGCGTTTTTCATTTTCTCCGATAGAAACGCGTTTCCTTTGAGCGCCTGTTTGAAGTAAGAATCAAGCGAAAAGAAGAAAGGCCTTCAGAAAACTGGGTTTTGGGTTGGGATGGGAAATTTTATTTAGTTTCTAGTTGTCCTTGTGTCAAAACATTTATAAATAATATCAGCTGGAGCTGTTACCTTTATCCTGGTTGTTTCAAGAACCCGTAGATTCTTCTTCTTCTACGTCCCATGGGCGCCATAAATTTGACATTTTGAGAAAAGCCCTGTTTGGCACTTCCAAAAAGGATGACTGTCAGCGCAAAATGATGTTGTTTTAAATTTTGCGCACGTGCACAATATGCAAATTCTTTTATGTTACAGTTTGAAACTTTTTGTATACAACTCATTAGCATTGGAGGATTCTAATTAGCATAAAAGAATTGGGGTTTGTGAAATCACTCTAATATGTTAACAGTTCCAAGCCACGCGTGAATGTAAGCCAGGTGCTTAACGCGGCCGCAAACGAAACATTGTTGTGGAAACGGTGGAAACACTGTTTCCCGAAATGTTTCTTTGGCGCGCAAACGAGGAAACATTTGCTTTCTGAACAAATTCAGAAACATTTTTGCTTCCCGGGAAGCAAATTGTGGTTCCGCAACACCTGGGGCCCCAAACGGGAAACATCATTCATCTCCATCCCCCGATGGTAGTTTTTGGTGGTAAGGATTCGCCTTCCACCGAATTTCAGCTCATTTGCAATATGTGGGAAAATAAAGAACTTAGCTGAGCACGCTACATATGAAAATATCATATTGCGAAATATGACCCGTCAAGATTTCGTAGCCTGACAAAACATCCAAGACCTCCAAGGCAAGGCTACGGCATTTTTAAAGTGTTGTCGGTACTTGCAAAATTGTGGTGGGCGAAAAAAATTGTTCGCACTAAAAATGGCTTCGTTGACAGATTTGCCTAGTGCAAACAGTATCCTACGAGCAGAGTCTTCTTTGATCTTCCTAGAAAAATCGGGAAAAGGAAGGAGATTCTACCAGCAGCCTCGACATTCCTTGATTTACCGCTCACCCAAAGAATTGGATGAGTCAGTCCAGTTTCGACTTGCCAAACCTGCTTTTAAATTTGCGCATGATCAATCGCCATCGATATGTTTTGATATTTTTTTGTCCAAATTCCCATGAATATTTCCTCCTTATGTCGGTTACAGACTACTCCGCCACAAACCTAAAAATTTTTCATTAAAAAATGAAATGGCAATTTGAAAGTACGACCTATCTTGCGTTTCCAAGGAAGTGATTCCTTGGTTGTCGAATGTTTGCCGCAGTTGTTTTCATTTTGTGGTTTTGCGGTTACTGGTCACGCATGGCTGACACTCCAGTGCATTTGAAAAACCTACCGAAAATATGTTAGTATTCGCATCATGAAACGCAGCGTCAATATATTTACAATAATAAATATATAAAATATATTTTATTGGTGGCATCAATTTTCACCGATTCGTTTGATGAGCAGCTTTATTAAGAAAATAGTATTAAGTAATGACTATTAAGTAAAATCCACCACGGTTATCTACCTTATCAGGAGTGCTCAACGACCAATTTTTCAAATAAGGTTCATTTCGTTTCCGAACAACAAACTGGCACCTTTAAAGCGGTTTATGGTTAATAATTAACTTTCGTGGGAAAAAAATAGCCGCTCCTCAGAGCCAGCAAGACAAAGTCCAAAGGATCCCTTTTGCCAGCAAGCAAATTCATTGAGGACCATAATCCCAGCCAGGAATTTTTTATTTGTCATTGCTTTCTACCAGCAATGTAGGATGAACATACTTAGCCAGCCAGCAAGTTGAAAAAGAAGAAAAGTGATTTTTACTTAAATTTAACAAGATTAATCAGCTATTTCAGCGTTACTTCCTTTTAATATCACTGTAAAGCCATTAAGGGCCGTCATCTGAACAAAGTCTAACTTAGACCGTCAAAATGCAAATATAATTTATCTCCTACTCCGCAAATATTTTTTTATAATTCACCATAAATTACACAACGGTCTCCTTTCTGTAGGTCCCATCCTACCTTAAGTTTTCTCGTTTGCGTTAATTTGCTTATTTGTACCGTTCATTTGTATAAAAGTGCCCCTAGAAAAATTATGTGAAAAAGATTTACCGTAAATGCTCGAATTAGCGCCCAGCTTCAAATAAGCACCCCGCTTTGAATTAGCGCCCCTCTTAGGGCTCAAAGTTTGTAAAAAGCACCCCCCCTTCAAATAAGCGATCCCAATCCCAGCTACGCTGACTATCTTTTTAAGAATTAAGGAAATGAATTAAAGATTTTATCGCTCACCTCACGTTGTGTAATTTATGGTCTCTTCGCCAACACTTGTTACTCTCTAGTATCATCCACATTACGCCTAAAACCTGCCAACTTTGATGTACTATCGCATGGGAAGAGAGCGTCCATTTCCTCCCCTTGATCTTCAGAACAACTTGCCTCGTACCATCCCTTTATGTGGCATACAATCTGAATACTATTTAATCTAACCTATGATTTATCATATGCGTCCATGTCCATGCGTGAGGGAGACAAAGATAGCTGGATGGTCTAGCTCTCTTTTCGTGTTTACATACTTGAATTGAGTCCACATGAACGCAAAAAAAATTTAAATTTATATATAACTATTATCTATCACGACTAACACTATCATGTTCATTGACAAAATCTACGTTACTAAAAGTATTAACAAATGAACAATTTTTTTAAAAAGCCAGATTATCGGTATATTTATCCTTAATTTTAAAATCACATGATCCCTATCATGACTGTCACCGAAATTGAGACTTCATCATGATAAAAATAACAGCCGAAATATACATCCCTTTCATTTGTATCCTTATGTACAAATTATTTACTTACTTTTCAACTATTCTGGAATTTTTTCGAGTTCTTACAAGTTACTATGTCATGGGATCTTGTAGAAATGTTTCATAGTCAATGAAAATTTGCAAAGAAACAGATTCAGAAAAATGTTTTTAAACTCATATTGGAATATTAAGTTAATAGTCCACTGTTATCCACTGTTACTTTCTCTCTTCCCAGTAAACGCAAGTGTCAATTTTTCAGTGAGAAACTGGTTTAAAAGTTCGAGAAATAATGATATAAAACGATAATGACCTACCAATCGGTGTTACGATACGACTATACTGTAACCGGGGCCACTTAGACAGATTTGACCAATAACATAAGAAAGTTGGTTGTGGGCCAAACAGCAGCTCATAAAAAATTAGTTACTAAAAGCACGAAATTTAAATGATAAAAGCGAACGCTTGGTCGATTCGAAACTTTACATATAACACCCAGGAGATTGACACTAGCCCTTATTTTGTCATCTAAAAGCACGTTGTTCGCTACCATTGCCGCACTTTGTAAAGACTATCGCGACCTCAAGTCAAAAATATAATTAACGTTTCCGTTTTTTGCCTCCGTCGTTCACTCTAAGGGACCTTTCAGGTTGTTATTGGTTGATTTTGGTCTATATTGTTTATTTTGATTAGGATCAACACCTAACTTTCTTGGAATGTACTCTGACTTTCCTGTAATTCGACTGGTCAATTTTGTCCAGGTGGCTCGGTTATCTGCTGTAAGATCCAAGGGAGTGATCAAGAACCTTAAAAAAATACCGTTTGTCGACCAATCCTTGCAATAGCATAAGGGTCAGTCTTTTCGTCTGAAAAAGACTTCAAGCATTGTTCGATTAGCCGAAGTTGCACCTGTCAATAACCGAAAACAAACAAAGTAGTCATGTTGTTTGCATTACCTTCCAATTGTTAAACGTAAGTTCACTGAGGAGATACTCAATCGATAAGCGTTTGGAGGCACAAAGGCGATCGCCGATGTATTGCAAGATCTTTATAGTGGTCACAAAGACACCACACAAGTAAACCAATTAGGATGCTTTGCAAGTTCTCAACAGAACTCACAACCAATAAAATTCGCCGATGTTTTGCAAGTACTAAGCAGACGTCACAAAGACAATCGCCGATGTATTGCGAGATCTTAACAGAAGTCACAAAGACAATCGCCGATGTATTGCAAGATCTTTATAGAGTCACAAAGACATCATTACACCAGTCAATCAACGAGAATGCTTTGCAAGTTCTCAACAGAACTCACAACCAATAAAATTCGCCGATGTTTTGCAAGTTCTAAGCAGACGTCACAAAGACAATCGCCGATGTATTGCAAGATCTTAACAGAAGTCACAAAGACAATCGCCGATGCATTGCAAGATCTTTATAGAAGTCACAAAGACATCATCACACTAGTCAATCAACGAGAATGCTTTTCAAGTTCTCAACAGAACTCACAACCAATATGATTCGCCGATGTTTTGCAAGTTCTAAGCAGACATCACAAAGACAATCGCCGATGTATTGCAAGATCTTAACAGAAGTCACAAAGACAATCGCCGAGCATTTGGTGGCATCAGTTTTTATTCATTCGTTTGACGAGCAGCTTTATTAAGAAATTAGTATTAAGTAATAACTATTAAGTAAAATCCATGGTTATCTACCTTATTTGGGCAGAAACAAAAGATTATAGGTTTAAACTAAATGAACGCTGAATTCACATTCACAAACTGGGAATACATTAAAATAAATAAATAAGTAAAGTTCAGTGAAAATGTTTCTTCCTTTGAGTGGTCAAAACGCCAGCTAAAGGTTTCCTCCTGGTATTTTCCCATTAGTAAAAGGCTGCAGGTTGTGCTCAAGCTGTCGTCTACGAAAATAACAAACAAATTCTATTCTACACGCATACATTATTCAAGAGATGGAAAGTTTGGGATCAAATTATTAAAAGCTTTGGCGTGAAATCTGTCAGGAGTCAGTTCACTAAAAATTAAAACCGCATATCTCAAATAACTTTTCACGAGCAAATATAATTGGTGTCGGTATACTTCCTAGACAACTGTTCTCGAACTGTAGAGAAAATTCTTCGACAACAGTACGGCTTGATGTTCTACACTCACACGAATGAAATTAAATGATCGCACATATCTGCCCGTCCAAGAATGATATGACCAGATGACCGTCCAATAAACACAGCACACTGAACCGCCCAACAAACAATGCAGTAGAATCTTCCTCTGATTTCTTACACCTAAACAATCAAAAGAGAAGTTTAATTGTACAAGAACAATTGACGAACAGTTTCCTCGCGTGACCCTAACCTGCGATTCCTTTAGAGCTCTAAAGAGAACGCTCGATCGCAAGTTACATTTTTCTCGAAAGCATCAGCTTTTTTGTAAGCGATTGCTGAGAAACAATAAAAGACGAAAAGAAAAAGACTCATTAGATACCCTTTCCAGTAAGCTCAAAGAAGACACTCACTTCAGTTTTACAGAAACGTTCATCATTCTCAACAGCCTTCTTGCGAGATCTCCACCAGACATCTTTTCGTCTTCGTATCTGTTCCTTCACAAACATCCCTAATTTACACCTCCAAATCTTTAAAGATAGGAATATTAACACCCCACCGATGATACCGAAACCAGCACTCCACAAAAGCAATTTGCAGAAATTTGTCTCCATTTCTTTGATTTCTCCTGTTCCACATGCACAACGCAGCGCGCAACAACGAGCAAAAATAGATCGTCCAAGAAAAGAATGAATCTTACTGGTTCTACATTTTTTGTAGCGATCTGAGAATATCACATTCTTCTCACAGTCTACAAGAATCACCGGCGAGCAATATTAAATTAAGTACACTTCGCATAACAGAGATTGCTCCGGTTTCAAATCATAAAAGAAAATGAAATTTCTGTAATTTGATGTTAAAGCTTAAAGCTAAAAAGTTCTAAAAATCCATAAGAAACTAGAAAACTGCTAAAAACGAGGGCGTTTCGACGTTACATAACGTCATTAGCGAGTCAAGAAATGAATCATAGAATTTAAAATAGGTGATTTGTTACGTTACGTCATCGCCATGTTGGTGGACGGAAACATCAGCTCCTTTTTGTTTATTGCGGCATTGTTATCTGTGTCTATAGAGATTGGTTGCAAACCACCTATACCAAGATTCTGTGAATATGTTAACAGTTCCAAGGCACGTATTAATGTAAGCCAGGAGTTAAGGCGGCCGCAAACGACACACTGTTGTGGAAAACGGTGGAAACATTGTTTCCCGAAATGTTTCCTCGGCGCGCAAACGAGGAAACATTTGCTTTCTGAACAAATTCAAAAACATTTTTGCTTCCTGGGAAGCAAGTTGTGGTTCCGCAACAACGGTTCACCTGGGGCCGCAAACCGGGAAACATTTGCTTTGGCAAAAAAAATTCCGTTATTCTTATTCTATTATTCCTCTTCATTCCCCGATGGTAGTTTTGGTGGTAAGGATTCGTCTTCCACCGATTTTCAGCTCATTTGCAATATGTGGGTAAATTAAGAACTTAGCTGAGCACGCTACATATGAAAATATCATATTGCGAAATATGACCCGTCAAGGTTTCGTAGCCTGACAAAACATCCAAGACCTCCAAGGCAAGTCTACGGCATTTTTAAAATTTGGTGGAAGTTGCAAAATTGTGGTGGCTGAAAAAATTCGTTCGCACTAAAAATGGCTTCGCTGACAGATTCGCGTAGTGCGAACAGTATCCTACGAGCGGAGTCTCCTTCGATCTTCCTACAAAAATCGGGAAAAGGAAGGAGAGTCTACCAGCCGCCTCGACATTCTTTGATTTACGGCTCACCCAAACAAATGGATGAGTCAGTCCAGTTTCGACTTGTCAAGCCTGCTTTTAAATTTGCGCATGATCAATTCCTATGAGTATTTCCTCCGTATGTCGGTTACAGAGACTAGTCCGGCACAAACGTATAAATTTTTCATTAAAAAATGAAATGGCAATTTGAAAGTACGACCTATCTTGCGTTTCCAAGGAAGTGATTCCTTGGTTGTCGAATGTTTGCCACAGTTGTTTTCATTTTGTGGTTTTGCGGTTACTGGTCACGCATGGCTGACACCCGAGTGCATTTGAATTTTTAACGCATGCTCAATACGAAACGTTAAGGCGGCTGGCACAATCTCCTTCCTCTTCCCGATTTTTCTAGAAGACCGAAGGAGATTCCGCTTGCAGGGTATGCGAACAGCAGGGCCTTTTAGTAAAACATCACGAGTAAAGAATGTCCCTAAGTTCTAGAGTTAATTATCGTGTTAGACTACAAATTAACGTTTCTCTTACCTTTATTTATACTACTCACAAAAACCAAAAACAAATGGGCAAAATAAAGACCGGCGTTCTTAACTGACTCTCAGCCAGGGTATGTTTTTAGTATGTTCTTAAAATTCTGGTCAATCTCAGCCTGAATGTTCTTATAAGAAAAAGTTCTTCTAAGAATTGAAGATTGTACAGATACTGTTAAGCCAATATGTTACTTCATCATTTTGCTTGCGCTGTTATAAGCGTCATTTGAGCAGCAATCAATATGACGAGCAAAGGCGGGTATCGCAAGTAAGCAACACAAGTAGGTTTAATTAACAATTAATTTCCAACTGTGACGAACAGTTTCCTCGCGTGACCCTAAACCATCGATTCCTTTTAGAGCTCTAAAGAAAAGAACGCCCGATGGCAAGTTATATTTTTCTTAAAAGCATCAGCTTTTTTTGTAAGCGATTGCTGAGAAACAAATAAGAAAAAGACTCATTAGATACCCTTTCCAGTAAGCTCAAAGAAGACACTCACTTCAGTTTTACAGAAACGTTCATCATTCTCAACAGCCTTCTTACGAGATCTCTACCAGACATCTTTTCGTCTTCGTATCTGTTCGTTCACAAACATCCCTAATTTATACCCCCAAATCTTTGAAGATAGGAATATTAACACCCCACCGATGATACCGAAACCAGCACTTCACGAAAGCAATTTGCAGAAATTTATCTCCATTTCTCTGATTTCTCCTGTCCCACATGCACAACGCAGCGCGCTACCACCAGTAAAAATAGTTCGTCCGAGAACACAATGAATCTTACTGGTTCTACAATTTTTTGTAGCGATCTGAATATTTCATGAATATTTCCTCCGTATGTCGGTTACAGAGATTAGTCCGCCACAAACCTATAAATTTTTCATTAAAAAATGAAACGGCTATTTGAAGGTATGACTATCTTGAATATCCAAGGAAATGATCCATTGGTTGTCGACTTTTTGCCACAGTTGTTTTCATTTTGTGGTTTTGCGGTTACTGGGCACGCATGGGTGACAACCAAATGCGTTTGAATTTTTAACGCATGCTCAATACGAAACGTTGAGGCGGCTGGGAGAATCTCCTTCCTATTCCATATTTTTTAGGAAGACCGAAGGAGATTGTGCTTTCAGGGTATGCGAACAGGGTCTTTTAGTAAAATATACGGTTTCGTTGGTATTCAGGAGTGTCACGGTGCTACCAGCAGGAAGTTGTACGACATTCACAAACTATCACACCTTATTACAAAAGTGTTCGTAATAAAGAGGTCAAGTTTGCATTTGCTCTTTTGGGTCGAGATTTTATGTCCGTTGTCTGGTCTATACCGTACTGTTGAGGGTCCATACCAATGGAGGTTACGCACTTTTCGTGTTCTTTGAAGTGCCCAGAGCCGATCATTCCAAAAAGGGAACTCTGCATCTAATTCTACATACCGATAAAAATGGTCACGCAATACCCGCATTTCATGGAAAATATTTCCATTGCAACTGATCGTAAATAGCTGATCAGACTACCAATGGCGTATGGGATTCCCTTGCTAAAGAAAGACTGGCACAATATTTGAAGAATTGTTATGTGGTTTTGGTGAAAAAATACAGTATTAAAATGCAACATTCTATATCCAAATCCAGTCTCACTAGATTATTGCTATCATTATACCGACGAGAGAGCACCTTTAAGGCACCATTGCCATTCCAACTTTCGAATGACTCGAATCATGCTAATTTAGTGTGAAACCTCTGAAAACGATAGAGTTCGTTGAACGTGTGCTTGCCCTTAGAAAAGCATTCCCATTTAGTGGAAAGTGGAGTGCGTACATGTACGAGTGCTCTGTGACAAAGGAATTACAATCCATATATGCAGAAAAATATGTACAGTAACATCCAACCTCGTTCCCAGGGTCTCTCATCTTAACGCCTGGGGCCAGGCGTTAAGATGAGAGACCCTGGGAACGAGGTTGAGTAACATCTTGTCCAACAAATATTTAAGACGATGAGCTACAACAGAGTAGAGGATCCCCTTTACAAACTTTGGTTACAAAGAAAACGTAGTTTTTAATTCGTGTCAAAAGAATACTTTCTTGACAAA
>NC_090877.1:22700144-22707644 GCF_036669935.1 Montipora foliosa | reverse complement strand
AGTATTTGTTTGATTGTGCATCACAAACGACTTTGGACAGCAGATACACAAATACAAATTACGACAAGAGAGCTCAGAAACCGCTAATAGTCATACCAACCAGATTTCACGCGCGGCAATGTTCAATTCAAATATAAAAGCTGGTGCGCTAGCTGTCATCAAAAATAACTGTCACATAAAATTTGGGTAAATCTTGTCACCCAAACGAAGAAATGAAAGTTGTCCCATGACAATGTAAATGTGCCGTATTTAATTTCCTCGTATATATGTAGCTTCAGTGATTCAAAAATAGAAAACCTTTTCTTTTTTGGCGTATGGCAGTTGGCGTTTTTATAAGCGCTACGAATGACCAAGTCAGTAAGATTGGTGCTTGCGAAAAAGCAACTTCAGGCCCTCAGTTGTCTCAAGGCCGGTTAGCTTAATGCAGTGGATAAGTTACTTTATTTTTTCGTACCGAGATTTACGCGCCAAAAAAGATCGAGATAAAAATAGTCTCTTTGCGCTAGAGAAGCCAGCTGATTGGTCATACGATTTTTTTCACTTGTGAAAAACGACGTATCGACGCTCTGATTGGCTAAAACGTTATTTTCAATAGTGAAAAATTGTCTTATCAGACTTTTGATTGGATAATATGACGTTGAACTTTGGTGCGGGTGGGCTGTGCAACGACAGCGTCAGTAAAATTTTTGAACATGACGGCCGACTAGTGTATGGTGTTCATAGTTTTTGATCTTTTATTGCTTAGTTTTCTCCACAAAAATACTTCAGAAGATCTTACAAAGTTTTAAAAGTGCTCAAGCGAGGCTGAGGTATGGAAGGTAAAGACTTCTTTTATTCAAAAATATTTTGCTATTTGTTTGGGGCTTTTGCTCATGATCGGTGGTGCCTCTGAATTAGCTCTTACCTCGTTAACTTTATGATCTCTGTACTTATATGATAAACAAATTACTTCATGATTGGCTCGTTTGTACGATTTTTATTACTCACTCGTTGTGAAGAATCGTTAAACTCACTCGTTCGCTTCGCTCACTCGTTCGTTTACGAGATCCTTCACAACTCGTGAATAAAAATCGTACGCACTCACCAACCATGAAGTAATCTATATATCCCGAGTACGAAATATTTTGCACGTTGAACGTTGGCCAAGGGTCTCACACACGCCTTCACTCAGATGCGCTTGGAGTGTGCACATTCGCGTTACGTGCTGAACAAAAAGTGAAATTGTTGCACAGACTGAAACTGTCGAACCGTGTCTTATCTTCAGGGTACAGTTATCCCGCCTGGGGCCTGGTAGCGCCTAGATAGGGACTTTGTTGGCCGCATGCAACCTCTCAACTCTCAAAGATTGTCTAGCTAAAAAGCCAACCACCAACCAAAATTCCTCTTGCTCTCTCTCTCTTACCTTCAAGAAGCTGTTGTGTCCCTTTTTGTAACTCGTTGAACTTATTGAGTACAATCTGCCAGAGTCTGTAGCACTTGTAAACTTCCGGCCAAGGAGAATCATCATCTAAGTTTTGACTTCGGTTCACAACGTTACTCGTAAGTTTTGACAATTTTTCATGCTCTTTAAGGAGTGCAATACCTTTGTCTTGAAGTTCACTGTGAGTGGGAATGTCTCCCATATCAAACAATGATTCGATACCTTGAACAAACTGCTGGGAAGGCAAGGGGCTCTCTCTTTTTTCAGAAAAATTTTCCAGTTCAGAGTACAATTTTGCGGTTGTTGCTTTAAGTCTGCGATACTTGATTGGTAACTTAAGTTCTGCACCTTCACCGAATGGATCAAACATTTCTTGTTTGTCAGCTTGGTCTGAATTTGGAAGACAATCTCCTTTTCTCAGTGCAAAAACTGATTCCGGCGATTTTCGAGTCACACTACCTGGTTTGTGATCCCTTTCTGTCAAAGATGACGAATGTACGTTCTCATCTGGTACGTCCAGGCCATGACAATGCCTTATTTCAATGGATTGTGCATTACAAGCTCGCGCATTAAGGCGCGTTGCTGAGGACGAGCCATCTTTAACCTCTGGCAAAGAAACCACCGTATCGTGTCTTTTAGAGTCGTCATTCACTCCACCAGCTGATGTCAAGTTCCGCTTTGATGAACTTGCTATTGACCCTGGTAATAAATCACAATACCAACAGCAGTTATCACTACGATTAAAGCGCACGCACTGCAGTTTGCTATAGAAAAGGGACCTTACCGAGCCGCGCTGGCGCGTAAGCCGTAATTCTCAAGCTGCTCGCGCAAAGCTTATGAATCAAAATGGGTGATCGGAAATAAAAATGTGATCTAAATTCGCGAAGACCGCAAATAAAATATTGTTAGAAATGTTGAGCAATTTCTCGAAAATTAGCTCGATGACCTACCCTGATTAATATTTGTTTGTTCGCATTCTCAAAGAGAGTATTAAAAAAATTTCGAGTGGAACATTTTTACATCTTCTAACAGCGTTTTCGTTAACAATTCAACTTCTACAAGATAAATACCTTTTATACCACATATTATGCAAGAGGATTCCATGAGTTTCTCGAAATTTGAAAAAAATGCCAGGTCATTGATTTAGTTTTAAGATCATACTTTCCAAACGGAACTTTAGATGGTCTTTGAGCACCGCTGTACCACTGCCATGGCAACCGTCGGGGAGTCCCAGACACCATTAAAATGTTTCTGACAATAGTATTGGACAAATAACAAAATGTTCCTCTACTGAAATGACCGACAGTGTTGTAATCCTTTCCCGTTGGAAACTCTCTGTTACCGTACATTATGCATTTTTGTCCATTTCTTTGCCGTCGTCAGCAAAACAGGGACCTTAAGATCTAACACGAAGACGTCGACGACAACGCCACAAAACAATGATATCATTGGTTAAAAGAGAAAAAATATTCGAGCTGCACGTGCGGCACGGATTTTCTCATATTTTTGCGGCTCTCTCTGCATAACGACGACGTGAAATCACCACATTTTAAGTTTTGACGACAACTTGAGCATGCAACAGAGACTCTTTCTTTCTCTATTTTCAGTCTGAAACCGCTCAAACCGATTTATTTTTAGGATACTTCACCCATATTGTACGATGTGAACGAGATGGAATAGAGACGAAAGACTTATAATATAGCAAAGTTATATTTTGAGGTTACATTTTCGTCGACGTCGCCGTCGTGAAGCGTGAAATAATCATTTTATTGGAGGTTTTATGGATGACGTCATCACTAGGAGATAAATTTTCATTTTCTCCCCTAAATTAAGCGTGACCGCCATATCAGTTTCATTCTTGAGGAACTGCCACACCATTGTCATGTAAAAAAGCTTGGAATACTCGCGAAGTGATTACAACTGTAATAACGCGAATTTCTGTTTTGAGATGACGTTCTCGTTGCTGTTCTCCTTGTCGTTGCTAAAGCTCCCTTTAAATTTAAGCAAAGACGTTGCCGTGCAAAGCAAAGATGTTGTCTTTGCTTAAACTCCCTGGTACGACGACGGCTACCGCAACGACAACACCACAAAGCAAGAATATTATTGGTTAAAAAAGGAAAAATAATCGTATTGCACGTACAGCACAAATTTCCCGCGTGCATTTCTTTACTTCAGTCTACAAAACAACAACATAAACGACACCAAATTTTAGCGGTTTTGACGACAACCTGATCATGCAACAACGAACCATTCATTCGCCAGCTTTACTTTAAAACCGTTTGTACCCATCCAGTTTCCCTAACAGGGAGTTTAAGCAAGGACAACAGCAAAGTCAACAAAAGCGCCAATCCAAAATATAACTTAGTGCTATCGCCAAGTATTTCGCGATTATTCCATCTTGTTCACCTTGGGCAATACGGGCGATCTATCCTGTAACTGTTTAGGGTTATTCTGCAAAACAACAAGGGTGACCAAACAAATTTAAGACTTTCGCGACAACGTTAGCATACAATATTGAACCTTTCATTCTCTTTCTTTGCTTCATCTCGATCCATTCCTAACAATCGCGGTTTTCTCAATACTTGATATTTGCATTGTACACATACCAGGAACGGTGGAAGAAGCTGAAAATTATTTCGTTAGAATTTCTAGTACCGCCGTTGTTGCTTAGCTTTCCTGTAACTCCCCATGCGAGGGAAAAGGTTAAAATAGACCAAGCTGGCAACAATTTTTTAAAGAGACTTATTTAGACGCTTAAACGAAAAGAGCAAAGACAATAAGTTACGAGAAAAAGAAACAGCACGAATGGCATAACGGACGATAATTAAACTTACACTTTCAGCACTGCAAAGTGTTTGATAAAAATAATGAGAAACTACAACACGGCGGTCTTTAATTCAAAGACTATCAAGGATAATTGTTAATACTTTATCCCAAAACGTAAATTTCGGAATTTGACAGAATAAAGTTAACCTAACTGGGATACTTTCCAAAAGCGATACACCAAGCCAAACACAGGGGAGGGGAAGGGGGGGATTAGCTTTTTAAAAATGGATTAGCTTTTTAATGGATTGATGGATTTTTAAAAATGGATTAGCTTTTTAAAAATGTTTGAGTTGGTGATATGTTTTTATAGGAATAGACACGTGATAATACTCAGGAGGATTGGTCTTTTGTTTTGCTCATTGAAAAGAGCGCATGCAAGCATGAATATGTCTGCAAGGACTCTTTTTAATGAACAAAAGAAAGGACCAAACCTCCCGAGTTTGTATACACCTAATTCAAAAATGGCCGCTGATTTATGCGGGTACAAATTGGCCCTTGTTGCCTCGTTCAAGACGAAATATTCCTTTGAAGTTTAAGCTTAAGAACGAGGCATCAAGGGCTAATTTCAATAAAAACAAAAGAAGATTTAAATGGCCGCCATTTTGTAATAAGGTGTATTGGGAAAACAAAATGTACAAGCGAAAAAGGTCTGTTACTCGCAAGAAGCGCGCGAAAAAATTTCATGCAAAGAGGATTTCGCTTGGCTGTAGTTCCATTTGACGGACAACAGAGACCAGTTACGACCTTCGATGGCCACGTCAACGAAAATTGCATTTCAAATGCAAGTTTAAGTTATCAGACTTTTTTCCTACTTATTTAATCGCGTTTAACTTCCGTTTAAAAGTGGAATGAACCATCCGAGGACAGAATTGGGTAAAAAGAACCCTTGCACTAAATAAGAAAATTAAAATTTGGCGTTTTGTGCTCACGTTTTCCGTCGAACGTCCGCAGATTCGGTCAGCTCGCGTGGCAGATTTGCAGGGAAGAGGAAAGACGTGAAAAAAGGTTAAAACGCACAGTCACGCTGGGGTATTCTTTCACTCAATAAAAACCATCGTCACAGGCGATGCTCCAGTGTCGCAGAGGGTAAGAAACTACAAAGTCCCTTCAAACACACTGGTTTCCTTTTCCGTCACGTTGAACAACGAGGCAGAAGTGGTATACTAACACTGCCTTAGTTTTGAAGTAAAGATAGAGAGTGAACGCTTCACGATTATACGCTTACGATGACTTAATAGGCCAGTTTCATGTCTGCCTCCTCTTCAAAGCGAGTCTAAGTGCGAAGTTTTTCTTAAGAAAATAGACCATATTCGTATTCTCAGTATTGGACTGGAACTAGCTTGCAAGCTTCCATCATTGAATAGGGGGGAGGGGGGCTATGTAAGAGAACGTGAAACTATTTCTTTTGAGCTTTAACAGAAGCAGGTTGAAATACAGCTCTGGTGTGGTTCATTTACATAACCTTCCCAACTACTTTTGTCTATGATTGTCTGAAAATTCTGGATGCCACTCTCATACAATCCTAGACAAAACTGTTGGGAAGGTTAGCACTTTTGAAGTCTTCATTGCTTCTTTCCCCTTTCCCCTCCTTCAATGTTGTGCAAAACTGAATGGTTTCAGTGGGAAATTGTTGACTTACCTTCCAACATTGAATAGGGGGGAGGGGGGCTATGTAAGAGAAAGTGAAACTATTTCTTTTGAGCTTTAACAGAACCAGGTTGAAATGCAGCTCTGGTGTGGTTCATTTACATAACCTTCCCAACTACTTTTGTCTATGATTGTAGCTTTAATGGACGAGAATTCGTCAGTTACTCAGTATGGAAAATCCTTTCTCCGCCTAATAATATCCGTCTCGTGTGGATCTTCTTTCCTTGTGGTACTCTCAGCCTACCAACCGGTTGTGATCTTAATGTTATATTATCATCACACATGTATCTGCGAGTATTTTCCCTCCCAACCAAGAGGGACTTAACAGCAGACAGACCACAACACCGGGAACTCCATGGCCTCCTCCGCTTTGAAAATAGTGTCTGGGTCCAATCGATTGCATGAAACCGTTCTTGGTTTCCTCTACTCTGTTAGTTCGATCTTGCTAAATATATTATATAAGTTAATATTCCACGCAAATTTTATCATGGTTACCTCGCTTGACAGGAGCCCATCTGGAGCGTGCAACTTCCATACAGCGTCTGTGAAACGGCGTTTTCACAAGTAGGTTTATTTTTAGACTAGCCCTTCCCGCGAATTAGGTCAAAAAACAAAGGCAGTTCCGGTTCGGTGACCCCATGACGTCAGCTTAATTTCTTGTAATTGGTCATCGGGCTCCTGTGGGAATCTCATTCGCGGGAAATTCAATCTAAAAATAAATCGGTCTGTGAAAACGCCGTTACACGAACACAGTAGAGTTGTAGGCGCCGGGTCATGGGTTCCTGGCTTGATGAGTACTTTGAGCTCTTAGAGCGATTGTTAATTAAGAAAAATATTAAATCTGGGTTACAAATGCATACCGCACGTACAGAATGATTATTTTTCCCCATCTAACCAGTGATCCTACGCCTTTGCAGGCATTGAAGACTTCACACACCCTACTGCTTATAGTTTCCATTCCGTTCCATATCGTGTTGCAAAACACTACCAGAACGTTTAATTTTTTAGATTTCAGGAGACAAATTTTCATTTTCAATTTGAATGATTCAGTAGTAACGCAACCTTTGTTCTTTTCCTTTTGCTTTGTTTTTCCTTGAAAATATTTAACAATTATTGGGCGAGGTTGAGCAAAGTATCGTGATTTGTCAGTGGCGAGAGCCGAAGCCAAAGGCTGAGACAAATAATTGATCTGCGCATAGTTAATAGAGGGGAATGGCTTGGAAGCTCGGCAAACATCAAAGGAGAAAACAAAGATGCCAAGATTTAGGTTGGAAAGTCCACGACCGTGCACAATCTTTTGTTTTGCGCTCATGCACTATGCATGAGTTACTTAACCAACACGTTTCTATTGGTTAGTTCCTCAGGACGGAATAAACAACTATTGTGTTTTGTGCACGGTCAAGGTCAAAAAAGAGAACAAAAACCTACAACAAAGAAATCTGTCGGGTTTCATAACCATTCCCTCCATTAACTATGATCTGCGAGACACTGACAAACCCCGATATTTACGATAACCGAATTCAATAATTGTTTTATCACTCGATGAATGAGTTTGGTTTTTTTTTTTTTTTACAATTCCCAACAATTAAATCACTTTCTGAAAGCTA
>NC_090877.1:22687644-22690144 GCF_036669935.1 Montipora foliosa | reverse complement strand
AAAAACCTGATTGTGAGTTCATAAGTTCAATAATGACCACTGTTCCTTGAGTATTTTCAACATTAACAGAAAACAACCCTTCAAAAGAAAATCAGTGCCTCTGGATATAACGGAACACTTTTTTAACTTGCTCATGCTCCATAATCTTAAATGGACTGTTGCCAATCAAATGAATGGGTCCATAGAAAACACAGCTGACATGAACATCAGCCACATCATCCCTTGTTCGCCAATTGAATATTTCACCTGCATCAGCACCAAGCCTAACCCTGTGCAGAAATTTGAACTGTGCAAACTGACCCTGAATTTGAATAACCCTGCCAAAGTAGTAACAGCTAACATAGTCAACTGCATAATAATCATCTACTTTCATATGCAGTTCATAAGCAATAAACTTTGAGTGGAAAACTGCTGTTTTATATGAAAACATCATTGGTCAATTAGGTAGAGTTTCATTTAAAGCAACTGGACAGTTTAGTTTATAACTTTTTAGTCAGTGGATGAAATGTGTGACCATTTAAATGAACTGTGCTGAGGAATTTTATTATTTGGTGCCTTCTTTTTATAATTTTTCAAGTGGCATTGTTTCAAATTTTTCATCTTGGCATTTGCATGATGAAAGAAATATAATTACATATATTAGCTACAGGTATTTTCACCAGTTTTGTTGTACTGACTGTCATTTTAATTTAAACACGATTTACCTTATAGATTGGTGAAACACAACCTGGTTGCTGAACTTATGATAGAAAAATGATATCTAGCTCTTGTTAACGTAAACATCATAATTTTCAGTGAAATCATTATCAAAAGAGAATTTGCCTCCACAGAATTCCCCTCCGCAACAAAATTTCCCCTCCACAACAAAATTTAATGAATCTCTCTTGGCTACAGTTTAAAATAAATTTTCTTTTCAAACATAATACAACTAACCCTTGACCTAGAATTAGAAGATTTGAAAACATGAAGTTGACTTTGTCATTTACAAGCGAACCAACAAAACTTTTAGGCTTCAAAACGTTGCGGAAGGGAAAAGAGCATCCAGAAGGCTGTCTGTAGGTGCCATACTGATAGAAATGTAGAGTTTGGCCAGTGTCTAAGTTACTTAGTCTGGAGTAGTTTGTGTCCCAGACCAGTTAACTAAAATTGCTGTTTTCTTTTTTATATTCTACCAACATAAAACTTTCCCCTCCGCAACAGCTGTTATCATTAGTTTACATAATTTATGATAATTTATGCATAAACAACAATTCATATCCAACAATTCTAGTTGTTTTTAAAAGCCTTATTTAACATGTTATCCATTTATCAGAAAATTCAGCAATTTAAGCAAATTTCATTTTAATAATTTCTCGTCCAAATTACTGTGGAATGACCCTATTGTGAACTCCTAGATTGTTTATTGTTTGCGTACTTTTGTTTGTATCTCTCTTGCTTTCTGTGCCTTGGCTAACAAACCATCCAGTGCTGCTAAATCTTGCCTCTCAGCTTCTTTGGCTAAGCAATGAAATAATAAACAGTCAAATAATTCATAAATTACTAGAAAGCAAGCAACTGAATGAAACATCCAGTACATACAGAGCTTGCAATTCTTTAGTTGTCTGGCTAGTGACATTTTTTAAGTTTGTCACATGTTACTCATAACATTATTCAGGTAAATCAACATCTACTAATCAAATTATTATTATTATTATTATTATTATTATTATTATTATTATTGCAATGTGCAAGGTGGTCATTTGACACCCTTAAATGGTAGAGATTTTAAGTTAAAAAATTAGACCTTATAATAATTTAGAATCCACTGAGCCCATGTGTTCGTGGAACACACAATAATTATTTATTCTTTGTGTTACGGGTACAGACACTGTTTTTACATCTAGTAAGAAAAATGCAATTGCTGTCAATAACACTTTCAAAAAGTGCCTGCTTTGATGCTATGATCACAAGCTAGACCTCATTTTGCTTAAAGTACCTCACCTTCATTATCAGTTATTTCTGTACCCTGTACAACTGTGCTTTCACTCTGGTGTATCATTGACGACTTTGCTGTGTTTTCTGAGGTTTCCTCGCTCTTGTCAGATTTTAGAGGCCTAAAGGTGTGCACACAATTAATGTTAATAAGAATTTATTTAGACTCCAAATGTTTTATGAGTCAAACTTACAGCCCATTTCTCGAAATGAAAGTCCCAAAACATTTCTGGTGCCACAATTCCATTTGTACTTTTAAGTATCAAACTTCTCCATCTTTTTGCTTTTTTCTATATTTAGGCAATAGAGGACTTTTTCTGTGTTTACATAGCCTCATCTAAACATGAGGGGAAGTTGGGAGAATTTGAGACAGTTATGCGTAAGTGTCTCAAATTCTCCCAACTCCCTGAGTGTTAACCACAGAAAAAAGTCCTCTATTGGTTTTATAAATATTTCAAAAATAATTCGACAAATAAAGGAAAATGCTAGTTTTTTTTTTTTTACTTCTTGATTGAAACAGATTATTTTT
>NC_090877.1:22657644-22675144 GCF_036669935.1 Montipora foliosa | reverse complement strand
TGGCCATTTGCAGAATCGGCTTGTTGCCATTCCGCTTTGGATTGATGCATTCATGATTTGAACGATTTTATTTCAGATACTGATCATTGAATTTTGTCGTAGATATACCCCCATACTCCATATATAATTGCGGTCAAGAATGCTATCGCGTAGGTTAAAAAAGTGACTTACCCGCTGAGACTTTGCAACTAAATGTCCTACTTAAAAAAGCTGCCATCGCGGTCCGCAGTCCCGCAGTTGATGATGAATGAAAAGTGTTAAAGGGCAAGACGATCTCGTGAAAAGTGTAGTTAACCGAACCGCAACGTGAAAGCTATATACGAGAGTGCTTAGGCCCAATCACTGAAACGAGCGCTTAGGCTTAATCAGTAAACGAGTGTTTTCTTCTTCACATGATCTCGTGAAAAGTGTACTTGACCGAACCGCAAAATGAAATCTAAAATTTTATGAGAGTGCTTAGGCCTACTCACTGAAGCGAGCGCTTAGGCTTAATCAGTAAGCGAGTGCTTTCTGCTTCACATGATCTCGTGAAAAGCGTACTTGACCGAACCGCAAAAAATGAAAGCTAACATTTTACGAGAGTGCTAAGGCCTAATCACTGAAGCGAGCGCGTAGGCTTAATCAGTAAACGAGTGCTTTCTTCTTCACATGATCTCGTGAAAAGTGTACTTGACCGAACCGCAAAAAATGAAAGCTAACATTTTACGAGAGTGCTAAGGCCTAATCACTGAAGCGAGCGCTTAGGCTTAATCAGTAAACGAGTGCTTTCTTCTTCAAACGATCTCGTGAAAAGTGTAGTCACATTAATGACAATAGGCGACGTCAACGATATCTTGCTGATATATATCTATATATACCGGCAAACGAGCATGACGTCTCACGACTTTTCCCTAATTCTTTAGTTGAGAAGCTTTATTAAGAAATTAGTATTATATACATAAAAAATAAAAAATAAAAAGTAATAACTATCAAGAAAAATCCATGGCTATCTTCCTTATTTGGGCAGAAAAAAAGGTTATAGGTTTAACCTAAATGAACACTGAATTCACATTCACAAACTCGGCATACATTAAAAAAAAATAAAGTTCAGCGAAAATGTTTCTTCCTTTGAGTGGGTTTCCTCCTTGCACTTCCCCATTGGTAAAAGGCTGCAGGTTGTGCTCAAGCTCTCGTCCACCAAAGTAGCAAACAATGTCAATTCTGCATGCATAAATTATTGAACTAAAAGATGTTGGCGTGAACAGTCTATCAGGCGTCAGTTCATATTGAACCTTGAAACGGCATATCTCAAGTAGCTTTTCACGAGCAAATATAATTGGTGTCGGTATGCTTCCTAGACAACTGTTCTCGAATTGTAGAGAAAGTTCTTCGAAAACAGTACGGCTTGATGTTCTACCCTCACACGAATGAAATGAAATGATCGCGCAGATCTGCCGGTCCAAGAATGATATGACCAGATGACAGTCCAACAAACACGGCACACTACAAACTAAATCGCCAACAAACAATGTAGTAGAATTTTCCTTCGATTTCTTACACCTAAACAAGCAAAAGAGAAGGTAAAATTTAATTTTACGAGAACAATTTAATTCCAAACTGTGACGAACAGTTTACTCGCGTGACCCTAACCTGCGATGTTTCGCGCCATCTCTAAGAAAAGAACCACCGATCGCATGTTACATTTTTCTTAAAGCATCGTTTTTGTAAGCGATTGCTGAGAAATGAATAAGACGAAAAAAACAGACCCATTAAAATAGCTTTTGCAGTAAGCTCAAAGAAGAAACTCACCTCAGTTTTACAGAAACGTTCATCATTCTCAACAGCCTTCTTGCGAGATCTCCACCAGACATCTTTTCGTCTTCGTATGTGTGCCTTCACAAACATCCCTAATTTATACTCCCAAATCTTTAAAGATAGGAATATTAACACCCCACCGATGATACCGAAACCTGCTCTCCACAAAAGCAATTT
This sequence comes from Montipora foliosa, assembly GCF_036669935.1. NCBI lineage: Eukaryota > Metazoa > Cnidaria > Anthozoa > Scleractinia > Acroporidae > Montipora > Montipora foliosa. The sequence continues at coordinate 22,673,173 of NC_090877.1, read as the reverse complement.
CCAGAAATTTGTCTCCATTTCTTTGATTGCTTCTGTACCACATGCACCACTCTTTTCGCAACAACGAGTTCGTCTGTCAACTTCTAGGATGTTACACGGTCTAGCCAATCACAGGTCCACAAGAATCCACGACATTTTAGAAAAATGTTGGTGCGGTGCCAAATCAGATACGAAATCGAAAATTCTATAATTTGATGTTAAAATTTAAAGCAAAAAACTAGAAAATGCTAAATATGAGGACTTTTCAACGTTGCATAACGTCATCATCAAGTCAGTAAAATGAATGATACAGTTAAAATTCGAAGATTCAGTGAATATGTTACGACAGTTCCAAGGCACGCGTGAATGTATTAAGGCACACGCAGACAAGGAAACATTGTTATGGAGACAAGAGGTTGACTAGCAATAGAGTTATTTTCATAGAGTTATGACATTAGAGTTAGAGTTAAGTTTCCAAAATCCTGAATTCAAGATTTTGGAAGGCCTAAATCCTGAATTCAGTGTGAATTCAGAAATACAGAAAGTATCCTAAACATGCATAAAAGCTAACCTTAGGCGTAAGGTTAGCTTTTATGAATGTTGGCTGAGTATTTTGGAAAATTAACTCTACGACATAACTCTATGAAAATAACTCTAAGAATAGCTGCCCCTGAAAGCATTGTTTCCCGAAATGTTTACCCGGAGCGTTTAAGGAGGCTCGAAATAGTTTCTCCTTTTTTCAAACAAATAAACATATTTTGTTTTTAGATACAGTTAGGGTAATCATATCAAGACAAAATTTGGCCAGGGTTTTAAGTACCCATCATAGATTTTTCACATCACATTTTCCTCCAAAATACCGTTACCATGGCAACGATATAAGGCATTTCCTTGAGCCTTAAAATCAACATATGTTGTCTTTTTTGAAAAAACGGGACGGTGAAATCTTCCCATTCAGCGTTACCAAATAATGTTAGAAATAATCTCTAAAATATTTAAAATTCAACAAAATCTGTAGGTCAGTTTTTCAGAAAAATAAGTTTTTTTGAAATGTGTCGCTAATTTCTTTTTTCACCTACAGATTTTTTTTAAATTTGAAAGACAAACGTTTTAAATTAATCTAAGCTAACATGCAAAAAATGAAAAAAATTCACCGTCTGGAAGCAGAGATATAAGCGAGTAAAGTTGCAAAATCAGGAAAAATGAGGGGGTTACAAGATCGGCATTTACGCATGCGTCACCCGCTCATTCGAGTGCACGCGCGAGTGAAGCTACAGGCCAACACAAACGGATTTAAGTGACCATGAAACCGTTTGTGTACAATTTTCGTTGTTTTCGTGAATAGGAGATGTCTTTATATATTCCATATGTATAGGAATTAGAAGAAAGGTGAGCGAAACTGGCGGTATTTGTTTATTTCTGGTGACCCACTTTAAATCGTGAGCTGACGCGAGCAGCTTTTAGAATTGCGTGTGTGGCTTACGCGCGCGCGCTCAGCTGAAAACCCTTTCGAGCCTCCTTAAACGAGGAAATATTTGCTGAGGAAGCAAAATGTTTCTGAACATTTTTGCTTCTCGGGAAGCCAATTTTGGTTCCGCAAGAACGGTTCCATGGGGCCGTAAGACATGTAAACGGAGAAACATTGGCTTCGGCAACATTGTTTCGTCGTCTGCGGCGAGCGCCTTTACATTCACGCGTGCCTTCACAAGGATATCTGCATAATTCTAAGCATTCAATTCAGTGTCAAGACTTTCATTAACGTCTTGCGAAATTCAAATTCGTCAAAGCAACTTTCACTTGCGCACATTGTAAATTAAATAACATCAAAAGAATATTCTTTTGCGTGATCGGGCATTCATATTAATGAACAATATATTCAATAAAATTTTAAACCAAGGCTAAACAGTCAATAGCATCAATGAACAACCAATACAATTTTGTTGATAATCATTTGCGTGCTTATACAAACAATAGAGTATTCTCTACATTCTTTTCCCACAATTTTTTTTTCAAATAAAACGTTACATAATCAGTATGAATTTGTAAACAAATAAGGGAAACGTTGTAGATAAATGCAAAGTACGTTATTAGCCTTCAATTTCCTCCCCCATTAAAACAGCGTGGCAAATAGGTTTGCATGAACCTAAACCACTGGTAGGCCTTAGCAGCAGTTGTAACACCTATGCAGCGCTGAAGAGCATGTCTATCTGATCAAGGCAAGTGTACTTGAGAAACCTACCGAAAATTTTCGGTGTATTTGCGTCGTGAAACGCAGCGTCAATATATAAACAAACGAGCATTTGGTGGCATCAGTTTTTATTGATTCGTTTGATGAGCAGCTTTATTAAGAAATTAGTATTAAGTAATAACTATTAAGTAAAATCCATGGTTATCTACCTTATTTGGGCAGAAACAAAAGATTATAGGTTTAAACTAAATGGACGCTGCATTCACATTCACAAACTCGGAATACATTTTAAAAAAATAAGTAAGTAAAGTTCAGTGAAAATGTTTCTTCCTTTGAGTGGTCAAAACGTCAGCTAAAGGTTTCCTCCTCGTATTTTCCCATTAGTAAAAGGCTGCAGGTTGTGCTCAAGCTGTCGTCTACCAAAGTAGCAAACAATTTTTATTCTACATGCATATATTATTCAAGAGATGGAAAGTTTAGGGATCTAATTATTAATAGCTTTGGCGTGACACCTGTCAGGAGTCAGTTCATTGAACCTTAAAACCGCATATCTCAAATAACTTTTAACGAGCAAATATAATTGGTGTCGGTATACTTCCTAGACAACTGTTCTCGAATTGTAGAGAAAGTTCTTCGACCTACAGTACGGCTTGATGTTCTACACTCACAAATGAAATGAAATGATCGCACAGATCTGCCCGTCCAAGAATGATATGACCAGATGACAGTCCAACAAACACGGCACACTAAATCGCCCAACAAACAATGCAGTAAAATCTTCCTCTGATTTCTTAAGGCCGGGACACACTAGGCGATAAGTCGCTGAAACACGTCGCGGGGACAAGTCGCCGCAACAATTCGCCTTGTGTGACACGGTTAATTTCATGAAAATCATTGTCGCTGCGGCAGAAATTTGTCGCCGCGATCAGTCGCACGAATTCAAACCAGTTTGAATTCGTGAACTTATCGCAGCGACAAAATTAACGAAAGCAGAGTTGTCGCATCGTGTGTACACTTCCGGCAACAAGTCGCTGCGACAAAATACAAATGAACCAATGAGAGAGCGTCATATGGTTAGCCATATTGAATAAGAAAACTAGTTCACATTCCCCCTCATACGAGATAAGTGCGTGTGCACCGAACAGGCGTCGTGTCGCAGCGACTTGTTTTGCAAGTAGTACACATGGAGCAACTTGTCGCAGAGACATGTCGCTGCGACTTGTCGCCTAGTGTGTCCCGGCCTTTACACCTAAACAATCAAAAGAGAAGTTTAATTGTAAAACAATTAATTTCCAAACTGTGACAAACAGTTTCCTCGCGTGATCCTAACCTGCGATTCCTTTAGAGCTCTAAAGAAAAGAACGCCCGATCACAAGTTACATTTTTCTCGAAAGCATCAGCTTTTGTGTAAGCGATTGCTGAGAAACAAAGAAGACGAAAAGAAAAAGACTCATTAGCTCCCCTTTCCAATAAGCTCAAAGAAGACACTCACTTCAGTTTTACAGAAACGTTCATCATTCTCAACAGCCTTCTTGCGAGATCTCCACCAGACATCTTTTCGTCTTCGTATCTGTTCCTTCACAAACATCCCTAATTTATACCTCCAAATCTTTAAAGATAGGAATATTAACACCCCACCAATGATACCGAAACCAGCACTTCACAAAAGCAATTTGCAAAAATTTGTCTCCATTTCTATGATTTTTCCGGTCCCACATGCACAACGCTGCGCGCAACAAACAATAAAAATAGTTCGTCCGAGAAAACAATGAATCTTCCTGGTTCTACAATTGTTTGTAGCGATCTGACAAAAAAAGAAAATCGTCTACCAATATCACAGTCTACAAGAATCACGAGCAATATTAAATTAAGTACATTTCGCATAAGGGCCAATTTACACGGTACGATTTTGTCGCATGCGACAACAGCTTACGACAGGCCCACGACATGATATACGATTGTTGTGTACGTCTGCAAAAAAGTCGTAGCATTTTAAAACATGTTTTAAAACGCTGCGACAATCGTAAAGTCATTGTCGTAGGCCTGTCGTGAGCTTGTCGCATGCGACAAAATCGTATCCTGTAAATCGGCCCTAACAGAGATTGGTCCGGTTTCAAATTAGAAAAGAAAATGACATTTCTGTAATTTGATGTTAAAGCTTAAAGGTAAAAAGTTCTAAAAATCCATAAGAAACTAGAAAACTGCTAAAAACGAGGGCGTTTTGACGTTACATAACGTCATTAGCGAGTCAGGAAATGAATGATAGAGTTTAAATAAGTCGTTTGTCACGGTACGTCATCGCCGCCATGTTGGTGGACGAAACGTCAGCTTCTTTTGTTCGTTCCCCAGCAATTGTATATTGCTGCATTGTTATCTGTGTCTCTAGAGATTGGTTGCAAACCACCTATACCAAGATTCTGTGAATATGTTAACAGTTCCAAGGCACGCGTGAATGTAAGCCAGGCGCTTAAGGCAGCCGCAAACGAAACATTGTTGTGGAAACGGTGGAAACATTGTTTCCCGAAATGTTTCCTTGGCGCGCAAACGAGGAAACATTTGCTTTCTGAACAAATTCAGAAACATTTTTGCTTCCCGGGAAGCAAATTGTGGTTCCGCAACAACGGTTCACCTGGGGCCGCAAACGGGAAACATTTCCTTCGGCAAAACAATTTCCGGCATTCTTATTCTATCTTTCCTCTTCATCCCCCAAAGGTAGTTTTTGGTGGTAAGGATTCGCTTTCCATCGAATTTCAGCTCATTTGCAATATGTGGGAAAATAAAGAGCTTAGCTGAGCACGCTACATATGAAAATATCATATTGCGAAATATGACCCGTCAAGGTTTCGTAGCCTGACAAAACATCCAAGACCTCCAAGGCAAGGCTACGGCATTTTTAAAGTGTTGTCGGTGTTGAAGATTTCTTTCTTATAATACCAGTAGTGATTTGGCGGGTAACCATTAGACTGTCGGGCGGCGCTAATTCGAGCAGTTTCGCTGCTGTTGGCATTTCCATTGTTTCTATAGTGTTTCCAATGACAGGTTAACATTTGTTTGCGTCAGCAGTCTATTATTTTTAACAAAGAAGTTCTCCCAGTCTGCAAGGTTTCTTTACGCACTTTTCCAGACTAGGAAAGACGCAACTTACAGAATCAAAGTGCTACTGTCGTTACTCGTGGATATGAAAGTTGCCGCGATTGTTTAAAATTGGCAGGCTGAAGTTTTCTTTATGCATTATTCAGTGTGATATAACAGCTGGATAATTGTGTAACAGCACGGGAGGCTCCCATATGCAACTAGGTAACCAAAATAACGCATGTATGTGAGGTGATCCCCTTTGCTGGAATTCAACCCTGTAAAATAAACATTTCTCCAATAGGCATAAGATTACTCTTTAACACATCCTCTATAAAGAGCTGTACTATGTGTTCAAAGTTCCTCGCACAGGTGACAGGGTAATTTTAATCAAGGTCCAATCTTTGTTGCCAGGTCATATTGTTAATGTCATCAGGTTAGGCAAGTAGAGCAGATCCATTCAGTATTTATTAACACTTTTTGTGCCAGTTATACATTCCTCCAACAAACCTTGCAAATATTTATCACTATATTTGATACTGTTACACTTACAGACACAATCTGAATCATAACTGATTACAGCAAGTGCATATATATTCAGGGCCATGTGATATCTTCTCACGAACTAAACCACTATTGATATGAATTTGGTTTTATCAACGGAGTTGATAATGTAAATTGGCCACCGTACAGAGATTCTAAAAGCTGACGTTTCGAGCGTTAGCCCTTCGTCAGAGCGAAGGGCTAACGCCCAAATCACTACTTCGTCCTTCGCTCTGACGAAGGGCTAACGCTCGAAACGTCAGCTTTTAGAATCTCTGTACGGTGGCCAATTTACATTATCAACTCCGTTGATAAAACCAAATTTTTGTATACTACTTCCCCACCGACGCAGCACCACAGTTTCTTTAGAAACTACCCCTTCACTATTGACATGGATTGTCTAATATAGTCTTGAACTTGACAAATTTTAGTTTGGTTTAGTCTTGAGCTCTGCATAGCTTTCCTTAAATGGTTCTATGCTTTCTGTTTAGTTTTCTGATATGTTCTGGATTGGAAGCTTTAACCATAAATGTTTGCTTTTCATATTCCCTTGCTGCTTCAATATTTCCAGATCTTTTTTGGTGTTTTGCATTGTTTTTCTTTTCCCTGAACTCTTTATTTTGTCTCTTCCGCTTGATACATACAGTCGTTTGTCACGGTACGTCATCGCCGCCATGTTGGTGGACGAAACGTCAGCTTCTTTTGTTCGTTCCCCAGCAATTGTATATTGCTGCATTGTTATCTGTGTCTCTAGAGATTGGTTGCAAACCACCTATACCAAGATTCTGTGAATATGTTAACAGTTCCAAGGCACGCGTGAATGTAAGCCAGGCGCTTAAGGCAGCCGCAAACGAAACATTGTTGTGGAAACGGTGGAAACATTGTTTCCCGAAATGTTTCCTTGGCGCGCAAACGAGGAAACATTTGCTTTCTGAACAAATTCAGAAACATTTTTGCTTCCCGGGAAGCAAATTGTGGTTCCGCAACAACGGTTCACCTGGGGCCGCAAACGGGAAACATTTCCTTCGGCAAAACAATTTCCGGCATTCTTATTCTATCTTTCCTCTTCATCCCCCAAAGGTAGTTTTTGGTGGTAAGGATTCGCTTTCCATCGAATTTCAGCTCATTTGCAATATGTGGGAAAATAAAGAGCTTAGCTGAGCACGCTACATATGAAAATATCATATTGCGAAATATGACCCGTCAAGGTTTCGTAGCCTGACAAAACATCCAAGACCTCCAAGGCAAGGCTACGGCATTTTTAAAGTGTTGTCGGTGTTGAAGATTTCTTTCTTATAATACCAGTAGTGATTTGGCGGGTAACCATTAGACTGTCGGGCGGCGCTAATTCGAGCAGTTTCGCTGCTGTTGGCATTTCCATTGTTCCTATAGTGTTTCCAATGACAGGTTAACATTTGTTTGCGTCAGCAGTCTATTATTTTTAACAAAGAAGTTCTCCCAGTCTGCAAGGTTTCTTTACGCACTTTTCCAGACTAGGAAAGACGCAACTTACAGAATCAAAGTGCTACTGTCGTTACTCGTGGATATGAAAGTTGCCGCGATTGTTTAAAATTGGCAGGCTGAAGTTTTCTTTATGCATTATTCAGCGTGATATAACAGCTGGATAATTGTGTAACAGCACGGGAGGCTCTCATATGCAACTAATAATAATATAATATTAATAATATTTAATATTTCTATAGCGCTTTTTACAATAAAAGATCAAAAGCGCTAGGTAACCAAAATAACGCATGTATGTGAGGTGATCCCCTTTGCTGGAATTCAACCCTGTAAAATAAACATTTCTCCAATAGGCATAAGATTACTCTTTAACACATTCTCTATAAAGAGCTGTACTATGTGTTCAAAGTTCCTCGCACTGGTGACAGGGTAATTTTAATCAAGGTCCAATCTTTGTTGCCAGGTCATATTGTTAATGTCATCAGGTTAGGCAAGTAGAGCAGATCCATTCAGTATTTATTAACACTTTTTGTGCCAGTTATACATTCCTCCAACAAACCTTGCAAATATTTATCACTATATTTGATACTGTTACACTTACAGACACAATCTGAATCATAACTGATTACAGCAAGTGCATATATATTCAGGGCCATGTGATATCTTCTCACGAACTAAACCACTATTGACATGGATTGTCTAATATAGTCTTGAACTTGACAAATTTTAGTTTGGTTTAGCCTTGAGCTCTGCATAGCTTTCCTTAAATGGTTCTATGCTTTCTGTTTAGTTTTCTGATATGTTCTGGATTGGAAGCTTTAACCATAAATGTTTGCTTTTCATATTCCCTTGCTGCTTCAATATTTCCAGATCTTTTTTGGTGTTTTGCATTGTTTTTCTTTTCCCTGAACTCTTTATTTTGTCTCTTCCGCTTGATACATTCTCTCATATAAGCTCTTTGTGCCACTGCTTTGCAAACACCTTAGCTACTTGTTACCAGCTCTGATATTATTACTTGGGCGTCCGTAGAGCTTTCAATTTCCCTCGCTAGGTTAACGATGTTATCGGCGATTTCGCTAGGGGATAGTTTTCCAATGTCGTTAGTACCAGCATGTAAAATGATCTAGTCAGGCTTCTTGTCCAGTGTTGGTTTCACATAGTATGTCATATCACTTGTTGTAGCTCCCGCGAACAACAACTCGGTGGCCGACCTCTGTCCCTAATTGCCACCCTTGAATGTTTCTGATAACAGAGTCGCCGATAATGACGGTAGTCGGCGAGGACCCTTCTTGGTTGTGGTTAAGAGTATTAGAGCTGTTCCGAGAACTCTTGTTTGGCGACTTTTTCTTGCTCGATTTGCTTTGACGATTCTTCGTTGTTTTGGAAGATAGGGATTTAGATGAACCATTGTTTTGCTTTGTGTCCACCTTTGTTTCCGACCCCTTTGTATCCGACCCCTTTGTATCCGACTCCTTTGTATCCGACCCCTTTGTTTCCGACCCCTTTGTATCCGACCCCTTTGTATCCGACCCCTTTGTTTCCGACCCCTTTGTATCCGACACCTTAGGATCAACCGAAGGCGACTTTTTAAAAGCTTCTTTGCTGTCGGGGCGAAAGTTATATAGCTCCTTGCTTAGCAATGATACTACCATCTGTAGGGAAAGGCGTGAGTAGTGAGTGAAAGGCGGTGCACAATTAATTGCACCAATGTGTACTTGTTCAGAATCTTTTGCTTCACCTTCGAAGAACGCCAATTCTTCAGTTTCTTGCTTCTAAACGCAGCGGAAGGTGCTCAAACACTTAAGTATAAAAGCCACAAACAGCAATGACTGCGTACAACCTAGCAAACAGGAAGTCACAGCTGTCTAAGCTGTGTTGTGATTATCTACCCTGTTGCCTGATTAGATCAAACACGCAGGAGTGACAAATTTGCATAAGGATCCTCACCAAAACTCGTGGATATATCCACGAGTAAAAAGAGAGTATAAAAGGCTTTCTCTATCTGATCAAGGCAAGTGTACATGAGAAACCTACCGAAAATATACGAGTATTTGCGTCGTGAAACGCACCCTCAATATATAAACAAACGAGCATTTGGTGGCATCAGTTTTTATTCATTCGTTTGACGAGCAGCTTTATTAAGAAATTAGTATTAAGTAATAACTATTAAGTAAAATCCATGGTTATCTACCTTATTTGGGCAAATGAACGCTGAATTCACATTTACAAACTCGGAATACATAAAAAAAAATAATAAGTAAAGTTCACTGAAAATGTTTCTTCCTTTGAGTGGTCAAAACGTCAGCTAAAGGTTTCCTCCTAGTATTTTCCCATTAGTAAAACGCTGCAGGTTGTGCTCAAGCTGTCGTCTACCAAAGTAGCAAACAATTTCTATTCTACATGCATACATTATTCAAGAGATGAAAAGTTTAGGGATCTAATTATTAATAGCTTTGGCGTGAAATCTGTCAGGAGTTAGTTCACTGAACCTTAAAAGCGCATATCTCAAATAACTTTTCAGGAGCAAATATAATTGGTGTCGGTATACTTCCTAGACAACTGTTCTCAAATTGTAGAGAAAGTTCTTCGACAACACTGAGTATGTTCTACACTCGCACGAATGAAATGAAATGATCGCACAGATCTGCCCGTCCAAGAATGATATGACCAGATTACAGTCCAACAAACACGGCACACTAAACCGCCCAACAAACAATGCAGTAGAATCTTCCTCTGGTTTCTTACACCTAAACAATCAAAAGAGAAGTTTAATTGTAAAACAATTAATTTCCAAACTATGACGAACAGTTTCCTCGCGTGACCCTAACCTGCGATTCCTTTAGAGCTCTAAAGAGGACAATTGATTTCCAAACGGAGACGAACAGTTTCCTCAGGTAACCCTAACATGTGATTTCTTTATTTTTGTAAGCGATTGCTTAGAAACGAGTAAGACGAAAAGAAAAAGACTCATTAAATAGCTTTGCAGTAAGCTCAAAGAAGACACTCACTTCAGTTTTACAGAAACGTTCATCATTCTCAACAGCCTTCTTACGAGATCTCCACCAGACGTCTTTTCGTCTTCGTATGTGTGCCTTCACAAACATCCCTAATTTATACTCCCAAATCTTTAAAGATAGGAAAGTCAACACCCCACCAATGATACCGAAACCAGCACTCCACAAAGGTAATTTCCAAAAATTTGTCTCCATCTCTTTGATTGCTCCTGTCCACAAGCATGCACCACTCTGCGCTCAACTACGAGTAATATAGTTTGTCGAGAAAAGAATGATCTACTCCGATATTTCCAAGCGTCTGAAAAACATCGTCCAGCCAATCACAGGTCCATAAGAATGAGTCGGAGTAGGGGTGGATGCACGGGAAACCCATGCATGTAATTACCTCAAGCACATTTCGCAATAGAAATTGGCCTGGTGCCATAACAGGAAAAAAATTGAAAATTTTGTACTTTCATACTAAAGTTTAACGCTAAGAAGTTCTTAAAATCCAAAAGAAACTAGGACGTTCCGATGTTGCATAACGTCATTATCAAGTGAAGAAATAAAATGAATAAGACAGTTTATATAGATTCTATAAATATTAGTGTTAATGTTGGTTGGACCTATTGAACGCCCCCGAAGCAACAACGGGGATACCATCCCAATCGGAAACGCTCTGGTTATTACTCCACACTAAATGAGTGACAAATTGAATAAATGCTAAATTGTATTTATTTACGTCATCATGTAATTGCATTTGTTCTAGCCGTTAGATCTATTATCAAAATATTTAATATCATATCATAAATTGTGAGCTTGGATACCAAACGTTATAACTTGGTTAGTGAAAAAGATGTCTACTAACCCGAAAGGTTAGTAATTCAAAAAATTAAATTCGAGCCCTGCATTTCAATAAAAAAAGAAGAAAATATCAGACTCGCCAAGGTATTCTCGGCAAATACCCTGAAGTGATTGATCGAGGTTAATCTTTGCAAGTGTCTTAAGCTTATTAGTTTGGAGCAAAGGTTACATGTTCATGTGTTTTTCAGTCAAGATCAATTATATTGCTTTCTTGGTTGTGTTGCAGTTCGAAATTATGCTTCCCCTTAAATCTAGTCATGACGGGACAAAGCAACCAAATAAAGATACACACCGAAAGAGTTACGAATTGTATTACAGGATAAGGAAAAATCCGATTAAGAACGTTAAGAAATAATGAGGTACAACTCTGAGGGGACGCAAAGAAAAAAAAACGCAACACCAGAGCGTTGAAGTGAACGAGCGCTTTGAGTTTAGTAGATATATTATGACTGCATGATCAGCATTAAATTTTATTCCACTTAACATGTGCTATAATATTCGCCTTTAAGGTTTCATTTTGATAGATTTCATTTCGCATTTGTAGTGAGCGACAAGCTTCTAATTTGCCACATATCATGAATTATTCCAACATTTTTGACAAATACATTCATCGTTCCTGTTCAAATAGGAGAAAGTGGAAGGAACAAAAATATGTAGCAACTGTTTCATCGTTAATAGCACAAAAGAGATGAAATTAGGGCGCAAATGTTTGAACAAAACAAAACAACACGACAAAGGTCAAGTCGTTATTGCATCATATCCGGCGATTTATACATCAGTTTCTCTTCAGTGTCTGCTTGGGAGATATAATATTCGCCTTCTTTCATTTTGATAAATTTAAATCAGTTAAAGACAATCATAAAACCACGAATTTCATCAACCGTGCACTCCGGTGACTCGAGGTCGTTTCGGATAATAACGTCAATTTCCCTGATTTAATAGCAACAGTGCAGTTTTCATTAAGAAATTTTAATTTTCTATTTATAAATGTCCATGGTTTGTTGGTAAGAGTTTTCTTCCTAATATGTTTGGGAAGAGACTAAAAAGTATAGCCGGCTTCAAGACTGAATTCCTTGTTGTTCACAAACTCGGCATAGACTCTTTTTTTATAAGAACGACTAATTTTGGGGCAGAGCCTGAATTCGAACGTTCTTGATTTCGTATACTACGTCTGCATTGTATGCCGCAACAAGAAAACCACATCATTGTTTATGTTAACACAAATGTCCCAAAAAGTAAGGGGGTGTTTACATGATACCGGTACGAGTTTCATTCTGGTACGAGTTGTCAATTTCATACCGCGTTTACATGGACGACACAAATATTGACACAGGGATGACCATCGATTACCGGACGCCACCTTGACGAATATTTAGAAATACAACGCATGCGTCAATATTCCCAGTCCACCACGACTTAACGACTCGTACCGGAATGGGAGTCAATGTAGCGTTTACATGATACCGGTATAACTTTTCATACCGTTATGAGAATTTCGATCGGGTACAACTACCGGGATGAACTCATACCGGTAGGTTGTACTGGTATGAGATTTTTCACCGGTATCATGTAAACAAATACAGAGCGATAAGTAAGAACCAGGATGCACTCGTACCAGAATGAAACTGGTAGCGGTATCATGTAAACACCCCCTAAATTTTCGAGTTAGACTACAGATTCACATTTCTTTAACCTTGATTCATACTCAGGGTCGTAACGAGGTATATTTTTTCGTAACTGATCCCATATTTTTACCCAAAATTTTGATCCCTGAACCCACAAAAATTTGATCCCTGATCCCTGGTTCTATGAAAAATACTGCTGATCATACTGATCAAGATTCCACGCGTTGTGATTCCAGATCCCAGGGCTGTGATCCCTGATCCCGGCCCTTGTCAGGCATTTGATCCCTGATCCCGTCTACCTCGTTACGACCCTGTCATACTACTCACAAAAACCAAAAACAAATGAGCAAACTTAAGCTGACTCTCAGCCAGGGTATGTTATAAAGGTCGGCACACACGAGGAGACTAGTCCCCGCGACCAGTCCCAAGTAGTGTTTACACGCGGGGACCAATTGCACAGGAAAGTAGCAAAAACTGGGGTCAAACGGTATCATTCTTTCAATCTGAATTTATAAAAATAGCAATGTTTTGAAATAAATCAGCTCAGTACAAACCGCAGATTGTTTATCGAAATTATTCAGTGTTTGAATTTCTTCCGATTCAGTTCGAATATAAGCGGAAAATAAGTTAAAGCGCTTTGTTACCAACCAGGTGTGGCCAGTACAGAAACAAAAAGGGGTGAAAATTCGATCAAGATTTCCAGTGCTTATGTACATTATTTCAAAACTGGTTTAATCGTCTTCCTCGTGATCCGCCATCTTGAAACATAGTTCGTAAGCAATTGTGGGAGCTTGTGATAACGATCTGTGATTGGTTTATTTTAATTGCGTCACAGGGACTATCCCACGAACAGGTCACACGAGGTGTTTTGAGGAAGCAGGGACTTATCCTAAAAATTCAAACCAGTTTGAATTCTAGTAATATTGAATAGGCGTTCTCTGGTAAAATTTATTTAAAATATGAGCTTTCGATAACCAGTCTACTGTCTTCAACGGATAAACATAACTGATAACACAAAATGAAGCGTTAATACATTTAAATATAGAGAGTGATACGTATAAATTAAAAATATGTAAAAAGAATGTTCGGTGGACTGCTAAAAGTGCTAACATTAATGTTTGTTTAAAAGAATATTGTATTGTCTAGGGAGTGGGCATGAATTGTTGTCCGCCTCAATAGTTTTGGCCGTATGCCATCACTCAAGTGTCTTTCCAATGCGATTCAGTTTCCTTTGTCCATAATCGTAGAGTTATCAAAGTCAATTTGAACCTTTAGCACATTGTTTTGTATTCCTGATATGTTTTTTCTTCTTGGTGCTGAATGATCTTTTTGTTTCACCAATGCAACTCCATGGACAAGATGCGCAAGGGATTTTGTAAACTACATTGCATTGATCGTCTTTAGGAGGTCGAAACTTGGGGGCAGGGAATTCCTGTTCGAGAGTTTTAATTGGTTTGTTGGTGGCTTGAATCTCGTGACTCTTAAGAATTCGCTGGAGTGGCTCAGTAATACCTTTAATGTAGGGAAGGATCGCAAAGTTCTGTCGATTCGTTGGATCAGCCCATTTGAAGAACATAACGACTAATTCCTCAGGTGGTATTGGATTCACGTTCGATGGTGAAGGAAATATGCAGGTCAATGGAACTCAGTGAATTGTGGAAGGAGGAAACTGCATCCTTTTAAATAATGCATGCAAAAACGGTCCTCTACATAAAGCTTCCAAACTTTCGGCGGGACAGGAATTAAATCGATTGCTGTTTCTACGATTTCCTCCATACACAAGTTGCCCACTACGGGGCTGACTGGACTACCCATGGCACATCCATGGATTTGTTTATAAAAGTTATCATTGTAGACAAAATAATTGTTGGACAGCACGAAGTTTAACTAGGAGACTATGTCATAAATGCTCAGTTTGGTTCGGGAATGTAGCGAAGAATCATCTGCCAATTTCTTCCTGCATGATGTAGTTACATGCTTTTTCAATCTTAGTCCCAGCGACTAGCGCACAGCGCACCGGTGGCTCAGTTGGTTGAGCATCGGCTGTCATGCGGGAGGTCGCGGGTTCAAACCCCAGCCATATCAACACTCAAGATTAAAATAACTGAGGAGAAAGTGCAGCCTTTGTAATTTCATCTGCAAATTCACCTTTATCACTCGGCGGCCATTTTGGAGTCCTTGGGGAATAAAGGCTTTGTCTTTGCATTGTCTTTGCCCGTCCAGCCTCACATTGAATGAGAGGTTCGACGGGCAAAATCTTTTGTTTGGACATTGAGTGATATGGGTCTATGGTCAGACTTTCAAGTCTTCTCGGATTGGATAAGGACTATAAACCGTAGGCCTCGTCTCACAAATAGCTTCCATGTTCTTAAGGTCCCTGTGGGACGTTAAAGAACCCACACACGATTCGATAAGAGTAGGGGATGTAGTCCCCGGTGTTGTGGCTGTCCTATTCTCTCCAGCAGAAGTGGCCACCTTGGCAAAAGCACGCGAAGTGATGTCTCTAAAAAGGCTTAACGGTGTACGACGCCACTTAAGCAGAAACAGCCATAAGCCAAAAAGGGACTTTGCCGAGTGCTGGAACATGTAGATGTAGATGTAGATTTTGTGGCAGAAATGGCTAGTTCACACAGTGGAAACTTGTCCGCGCGACTTGTTGTGCCGACAACGCGGCGTGTGTGCCGACCTTAAGTATGTTCTTCAAATTCTGGTTAATCTCAGCCTGAATGTTCTTCTATAAAAAAAGTTATAACAGTGTATTGAAAAAAAAAGGCCGTCACAGATCATCTTGCTTAAGCAGTTAA
>NC_090877.1:22650144-22652644 GCF_036669935.1 Montipora foliosa | reverse complement strand
CCCACCAATGATACCGAAACCAGCACTCCACAAAAGCAATTTCCAGAAATTTGTCTCCATTTCTTTGATTTCTCCTGTCCCAAATGCACAACGCTGCGCGCAACAACGAGTAAAAATAGATAGTCCGAGAAAACAATGAATCTTACTGGTTCTACAATTTTTTGTAGCGATCTGACAAAAAGAATCGTCTAGCCAATCACAGTCTACAAGAATCACGAGCAGTATTAAATTAATTACATTTCGCATAACAGAGTTTGGTCCGGTTTCAAATCAGAAAAGAAAATGAAATTTCTGTACTGATTTGATGTTAAAGCTTAAAGCTAAAAAGTTCTAAAAATCTATAAGAAACTAGAAAACTGCTAAAAACGAGGGCGTTTCGACGTTCCATAACGTCATTGGCGAGTCAAGAAATGAATGATAGAGTTTAAATAGGTGGTTTGTCACGCTAAGTCATCGCCGTCATGTTGGTGGACGAAACACCAGCTTCTTTTGTTTGTCCACCAGCAATTGTACATTACTGCATTGTTATCTGTGTCTCTAGAGATTGGTTGCAAACCACCTATACCAAGATTCTGTGAATAGAATGATTTCACAAACCCCGATTCCTATGTACTAATTGGAATCCTTAAATGCTAATGTGCAAGAACAATAGACCGTATTCATAAATGGCGGTCAAGAAATTATTCTTTTGTCTTTGTGCTAATCATCCTAACTAGCCTCACTTTGCTGGTGTTTACGAGGCTAGTTACGATGATTAGCATAAAGACAAAATAATAATTACTTAGCCGCCATTTATGAATACTGTATAGAGCCAGCACGTTCTAAAGTACACCGTTCTAATTTCGAGATAGTTTCCCGCAAACACAGACAACGTTTCCAATGTTTTAATCACTTTTTGTGGAGCAGAAGCGCTGACGATCTCATTACAATCTAGGTTCGCTTGAACCGGCTTAGAAAGCTTAGTTATGTGCACTGAGCAAAACAGACTCAAACAGGAACTATATTTTAGTGGTCAAAATGCGTTAAACAAACCCTAAACAGTTTAATTAAATGGAGCAAAACATGGCGTTTTTCTTCCTTATCTCTTGGCCTTGTCTAAATAGGTATTCGCTTTCGTCACCAAGTCGTTCACATTATTCATGGTGTCCATGGCTTTCTGACACATTTTTTGATGGGCTAGTTGTGCTTCCTTAGCGTGATCAATCTTTCGCTTCTTCTCCTTCTCCTCGTGCCTTCCATTCTCTTCTTCTGAACTGTCCAATGATGAAGCGATGAATTCATTGTCGAGTTTTCTTTTAACAGCTTCCGCTTTCCGTTGACTTGGAGTCATCAACGTTGGATACTTTGTTTGCCTGGCAATCAAGGCAAGCGTTTCGTCTAGACCTGTCGACGTTGCTGGCTGGGGGGCAGGTTGAGCTGATCGCAAGACATTCTTAATTTTGTTGCGCATTCTCCCTGTCAAGCGATCTGCTGATTGTTCCAGATACATCCTCACAACGCTCAATGACTCTTTGTTTGGCAAAGAGCAACACCTCCTTCCAGTCCTTGCCGTGGCAGAGGTTGTAACATTCCACGATAAAGCGTTTTTCATTTTCTCAGATAGAAACGCGTTTCCTTTGAGCGCCTGTTTGAAGTAAGAATCAAGCGAAAAGAAGAAAGGCCTTCAGAAAACTGGGTTTTGGGTTGGGATGGGAAATTTTATTTAGTTTCTAGTTGTCCTTGTGTCAAAACATTTATAAATAATATCAGCTGGAGCTGTTACCTTTATCCTGGTTGTTTCAAGAACCAGTAGATTCTTCTTCTTCTACGTCCCATGGGCGCCATAAATTTGACATTTTGAGAAAAGCCCTGTTTGGCACTTCCAAAAAGGATGACTGTCAGCGCAAAATGATGTTGTTTTAAATTTTGCGCACGTGCACAATATGCAAATTCTTTTATGTTACAGTTCGAAACTGACAAACAATACGTGCGGTAGTTTTATCTTTTTGTATACAACTCATTAGCATTGGAGGATTCTAATTAGCATAAAAGAATTGGGGTTTGTGAAATCACTCTAATATGTTAACAGTTCCAAGGCACGCGTGAATGTAAGCCAGGTGCTTAAGGCGGCCGCAAACGAAACATTGTTGTGGAAACGGTGGAAACATTGTTTCCCGAAATGTTTCCTTGGCGCGCAAATGAGGAAACATTTGCTTTCTGAACAAATTCAGAAACATTTTTGCTTCCCGGGAAGCAAATTGTGGTTCCGCAACAACGGTTCACCTGAGGCCGCAAACGGGAAACATCATTCATCCCCATCCCCCGATGGTAGTTTTTGGTGGTAAGGATTCGCCTTCCTGAGCACGCTACATATGAAAATATCATATTGCGAAATATGACCCGTCAAGGTTTCGTAGCCTGACAAAACATCCAAGAGCTCCAAGGCAAGGCTACGGCATTTTTAAAGTGTGGTCGGTACTTGCAAAATTGTGGTGGGCGAAAAAAATCGTTCGCACTAAAA
>NC_090877.1:22610144-22645144 GCF_036669935.1 Montipora foliosa | reverse complement strand
AATGATACCGAAACCAGCACTCCACAAAAGCAATTTGCAGAAATTTGTCTCCATTTCTTTGATTTCTCCTGTTCCACATGCACAACGCAGCGCGCAACAACGAGCAAAAATAGATCGTCCAAGAAAAGAATGAATCTTACTGGTTCTACATTTTTTGTAGCGATCTGAGAATATCACATTCTTCTCACAGTCTACAAGAATCACCGGCGAGCAATATTAAATTAAGTACACTTCGCATAACAGAGATTGCTCCGGTTTCAAATCATAAAAGAAAATGAAATTTCTGTAATTTGATGTTAAAGCTTAAAGCTAAAAAGTTCTAAAAATCCATAAGAAACTAGAAAACTGCTAAAAACGAGGGCGTTTCGACGTTACATAACGTCATTAGCGAGTCAAGAAATGAATGATAGAATTTAAAATAGGTGATTTGTTACGTTACCTCATCGCCATGTTGGTGGACGGAAACATCAGCTCCTTTTTGTTTATTGCGGCATTGTTATCTGTGTCTCTAGAGATTGGTTGCAAACCACCTATACCAAGATTCTGTGAATATGTTAACAGTTCCAAGGCACGTATTAATGTAAGCCAGGTGCTTAAGGCGGCCGCAAACGAAACACTGTTGTGGAAAACGGTGGAAACATTGTTTCCCGAAATGTTTCCTCGGCGCGCAAACGAGGAAACATTTGCTTTCTGAACAAATTCAAAAACATTTTTGCTTCCTGGGAAGCAAGTTGTGGTTCCGCAACAACGGTTCACCTGAGGCCGCAAACGAGGAAACATTTGCTTTGGCAAAAAAAATTCCGTTATTCTTATTCTATTATTCCTCTTCATTCCCCGATGGTAGTTTTGGTGGTAAGGATTCGCCTTCCGCCGAATTTCAGCTCATTTGCAATATGTGGGTAAATTAAGAACTTAGCTGAGCACGCTACATATGAAAATATCATATTGCGAAATATGACCCGTCAAGGTTTCGTAGCCTGACAAAACATCCAAGACCTCCAAGGCAAGTCTACGGCATTTTTAAAATTTGGTGGAAGTTGCATAATTGTGGTGGCTGAAAAAATTCGTTCGCACTAAAAATGGCTTCGCTGACAGATTCGCGTAGTGCGAACAGTATCCTACGAGCGGAGTCTCCTTCGATCTTCCTACAAAAATCGGGAAAAGGAAGGAGAGTCTACCAGCCGCCTCGACATTCTTTGATTTACGGCTCACCCAAACAAATGGATGAGTCAGTCCAGTTTCGACTTGTCAAGCCTGTTTTAAATTTGCGCATGATCAATTCCTATGAGTATTTCCTCCGTATGTCGGTTACAGAGACTAGTCCGGCACAAACGTATAAATTTTTCATTAAAAAATGAAATGGCAATTTGAAAGTACGACCTATCTTGCGTTTCCAAGGAAGTGATTCCTTGGTTGTCGAATGTTTGCCACAGTTGTTTTCATTTTGTGGTTTTGCGGTTACTGGTCACGCATGGCTGACACCCGAGTGCATTTGAATTTTTAACGCATGCTCAATACGAAACGTTGAGGCGGCTGGCACAATCTCCTTCCTCTTCCCGATTTTTCTAGAAGAACGAAGGAGATTCCGCTTGCAGGGTATGCGAACAGCAGGGCCTTTTAGTAAAACATCACGAGTAAAGAATGTCCCCAAGTTCTAGAGTTAATTATCGTGTTAGACTACAAATTAACGTTTCTCTTACCTTTATTTATACTACTCACAAAAACCAAAAACAAATGGGCAAAATAAAGACCGGCGTTCTTAACTGATTCTCAGCCAGGGTATGTTTTTAGTATGTTCTTAAAATTCTGGTCAATCTCAGCCTGAATGTTCTTATAAGAAAAAGTTCTTCTAAAAATTGAAGATTGTACAGATACTGTTAAACCAATATGTTACTTCATCATTTTGCTTGCGCTGTTATAAGCGTCATTTGAGCAGCAATCAAACCATGACAAAAATATGACGAGTAAAGGCGGGTATCGCAAGTAAGCAACAAAAGTAGGTTTTAAAAAACCTACTTGTGTTTGCGTTATCATTGTTTCTATAGTGTTTCTAATGACAGGTTAACTTTGTTTCCTTCAGCAGTCTCTTATTTTTAACAAAGATGTTCTCCCAGTCAGCACGGCTTCTTTACGCACTTTTCCAGACTAGGAAAGAAGCCACTCACAGAAAAAGAGAGTAAAACACGCTTTCTCTATCTGATCAAGGCTGGTGTATTTGAGAAACCTACCGGAAATATTGCGTCATGAAACGCAGCGTCAATATATAAACAAACGAGCATTTGGGGGCATCTATTTTGACTGATTTTTTTGATGAACAGCTTTATTAAGAAATTAGTATTAAGTAATAAACTCTTTAGTGACATCCATGGTTATCTTCCTTATTTGGGTAGAAACAAAAGATTGTAGGTTCAAACTAACTGAACACTGAATTCACATTCACAAACACGGAATACATTTAAAAATATATAATAAAGTTCGGTGAAAATGTTTCTTCTATTCTACGTCCATAAATTATTCACGATATGGAAAGTTTAGGGATTTAATTATTGCTAGCTTTGGCGTGAACTCTGTCAGGCGTGAGTTCACTGAACCCTAAAACCGCATATCTCCGAAATATGAAGTAACTTATGCCCCACTTCAAACATGTTTAGTTACACACGATTTCAAAGTGTTTTCATTTTAAATCATGTTTACTGACTTCTGTCGACTACGAATTTAGTACAGGTCAAAGTATGTGTTGAAACAAACCTGAATCTCATGGAAAAACCAGTCCTACATTTTTCTGTGACTTATTTTTATTTTGTTAAAGCCGGTTTAATTAAGCATGTCTTGTTGGTGTGAATCGGTTATTAGTCACGAGCAAATATAATTGGTGTCGGTAAACTTCCTAAACAACTGTTCTCGAATTGAAGAGAAAGTTCTTCGACAACTGACAGTACGGCTTGATGTTCTACCCTCACACGAATGAAATGAAGTGATTGCACAGATCTGCTCGTCCAAGAATGATATGACCAGATGACAGTCCAACAAAAACGGCACTCTACACACTAAATCGCCCAACAAACAATGCAGTAGAATCTTCCTCTGATTTCTTACACCTAAACAATCAAAGGAGAAGTTTAATTGTACAAGAACAATTAATTTCCAAACTGTGACAAACAGTTTCCTTGCTTGACCCTAAACTCCCTTCGATTCCTTTTAGAGCTCTAAAGAAAAGAACGCCCGATCGCAAGTTGTATTTTTCTCAAAAGCATCAGCTTTTTTTGTAAGCGATTGCTGAGAAACAAATAAGAAAAAGACTCATTAGATACCCTTTCCAATAAGCTCAAAGAAGAAACTCACTTCAGTTTTACAGAAACGTTCATCATTCTCAACAGCCTTCTTGCGAGATCTCCACCAGACATCTTTTCGTCTTCGTATCTGTTCCTTCACAAACATCCCTAATTTATACCTCCAAATCTTTAAAGATAGGAATATTAACACCCCACCGATGATACCGAAACCAGCACTCCACAAAAGCAATTTGCAGAAATTTGTCTCCATTTCTTTGATTTCTCCTGTCCCACATGCACAACGCAGCGCGCAACAACGAGTAAAAATAGATCGTCCAAGAAAACAATGAATCTTACTGGTTCTACATTCTTTTGTAGCGATCTGAGAATGTCACATTCTTCTCACAGTCTACAACAATCACCGGCGAGCAATATTAAATTAAGTACACTTCGCATAACAGAGATTGCTCCGGTTTCAAATCATAAAAGAAAATGAAATTTCTGTAATTTGATGTTAAAGCTTAAAGCTAAAAAGTTCTAAAAATCCATAAGAAACTAGAAAACTGCTAAAAACGAGGGCGTTTCGACGTTACATAACGTCATTAGCGAGTCAAGAAATGAATGATAGAATTTAAAATAGGTGATTTGTTACGTTACGTCTTCGCCATGTTGGTGGACGGAAACATCAGCTCCTTTTTGTTTATTGCGGCATTGTTATCTGTGTCTCTAGAGATTGGTTGCAAACCACCTATACCAAGATTCTGTGAATATGTTAACAGTTCCAAGGCACGTATTAATGTAAGCCAGGTGCTTAAGGCGGCCGCAAACGAAACACTGTTGTGGAAAACGGTGGAAACATTGTTCCCCGAAATGTTTCCTCGGCGCGCAAACGAGGAAACATTTGCTTTCTGAACAAATTCAAAAACATTTTTGCTTCCTGGGAAGCAAGTTGTGGTTCCGCAACAACGGTTCACCTGGGGCCGCAAACGGGGAAACATTTGCTTTGGCAAAAACATTCCGTTATTCTTATTCTATTATTCCTCTTCATTCCCCGATGGTAGTTTTGGTGGTAAGGATTCGCCTTCCGCCGAATTTCAGCTGATATGCAATATGTGGGTAAATAAAGAACTTAGCTGAGCACGCTACATATGAAAATATCATATTGCGAAATATGACCCGTCAAGGTTTCGTAGCCTGACAAAACATCCAAGACCTCCAAGGCAAGTCTACGGCATTTTTAAAATTTGGTGGCAGTTGCAAAATTGTGGTGGCTGAAAAAATTCGTTCGCACTAAAAATGGCTTCGTTGACAGATTCGCGTAGTGCGAACAGTATCCTACGAGCGGAGTCTCCTTCGATCTTCCTGCAAAAATCGGGAAAAGGAAGGAGAGTCTACCAGCCGCCTCGACATTCTTTGATTTACGGCTCACCCAAACAAATGCATGAGTCAGTCCAGTTTCGACTTGTCAAGCCTGCTTTTAAATTTGCGCACGATCAATTCCTATGAGTATTTCCTCCGTATGTCGGTTGCAGAGACTAGTCCGGCACAAACGTATAAATTTTTCATAAAAAAATGAAATGGCAATTTGAAAGTACGACCTATCTTGCGTTTCCAAGGAAGTGATTACTTGGTTGTCGAATGTTTGCCACAGTTGTTTTCATTTTGTGGTTTTGCGGTTACTGGTCACGCACGGCTGACACCCGATGCAATTCTTTTCGTCTTCGTATCTGTTCCTTCACAAACATCGCTAATTTATACTCCCAAATCTTTAAAGATAGGAAAGTCAACAACCCACCAATGATACCGAAACCAGCACTCCACAAAAGCAATTTGCAGAAATTTGTCCCCATTTGTTTGATCTCTCCTGTCCCACATGCACAACGCTGCGCCCAACGAGTAAAAATAGATCGTCCGAGAAAACCATGAATCTTACTGGTTCTACAATTGTTTGTAGCGATCTGAGAATATCACATTCCTCTCACAGTCTACAAGTTTAAATCACCGGCGAGCAATATTAAATTAAGTACACTTCGCATAACAGAGATTGCTCCGGTTTCAAATCATAAAAGAAAATGAAATTTCTGTAATTTGATGTTAAAGCTTAAAGCTAAAAAGTTCTAAAAATCCATAAGAAACTAGAAAACTGCTAAAAACGAGGCCGGTTTCGACGTTACATAACGTCATTAGCGAGTCAAGAAATGAATGATAGAATTTAAAATAGGTGATTTGTTACGTTACGTCATCGCCATGTTGGTGGACGGAAACATCAACTCCTTTTTGTTTATTGCGGCATTGTTATCTGTGTCTATAGAGATTGGTTGCAAACCACCTATACCAAGATTCTGTGAATATGTTAACAGTTCCAAGGCACGTATTAATGTAAGCCAGGTGCTTAAGGCGGCCGCAACCGAAACACTGTTGTGGAAAACGGTGGAAACATTGTTTCCCGAAACGTTTCCTCGGCGCGCAAACGAGGAAACATTTGTTTTCTGAACAAATTCAAAAACATTTTTGCTTCCTGGGAAGCAAGTTGTGGTTCCGCAACAACGGTTCACCTGGGGCCGCAAACCGGGAAACATTTGCTTTGGCAAAAAAAATTCCGTTATTCTTATTCTATTATTCCTCTTCATTCCCCGATGGTAGTTTTGGTGGTAAGGATTCGCCTTCCGCCGAATTTCAGCTGATATGCAATATGTGGGTAAATAAAGAACTTAGCTGAGCACGCTACATATGAAAATATCATATTGTGAAATATGACCCGTCAAGGTTTCGTAGCCTGACAAAACATCCAAGACCTCCAAGGCAAGTCTACGGCATTTTTAAAATTTGGTGGCAGTTGCAAAATTGTGGTGGCTGAAAAAATTCGTTCGCACTAAAAATGGCTTCGCTGACAGATTCGTGTAGTGCGAACAGTATCCTACGAGCGGAGTCTCCTTCGATCTTCCTACAAAAATCGGGAAAAGGAAGGAGAGTCTACCAGCCGCCTCGACATTCTTTGATTTACGGCTCACCCAAACAAATGGATGAGTCAGTCCAGTTTCGACTTGTCAAGCCTGCTTTTAAATTTGCGCATGATCAATTCCTATGAGTATTTCCTCCGTATGTCGGTTACAGAGACTAGTCCGGCACAAACGTATAAATTTTTCATTAAAAAATGAAATGGCAATTTGAAAGTACGACCTATCTTGCGTTTCCAAGGAAGTGATTACTTGGTTGTCGAATGTTTGCCACAGTTGTTTTCATTTTGTGGTTTTGCGGTTACTGGTCACGCACGGCTGACACCCGATGCAATTCTTTTCGTCTTCGTATCTGTTCCTTCACAAACATCCCTAATTTATACTCCCAAATCTTTAAAGATAGGAAAGTCAACAACCCACCAATGATACCGAAACCAGCACTCCACAAAAGCAATTTGCAGAAATTTGTCTCCATTTGTTTGATTTCTCCTGTCCTACATGCACAACGCTGCGCGCAACGAGTAAAAATAGATCGTCCGAGAAAACCATGAATCTTACTGGTTCTACAATTGTTTGTAGCGATCTCACAAAAAAGAAAATCGTCTCCCAATATCACAGTCTACATGAATCACGAGCAATATTAAATTAAGTACATTTGGCATAACAGAGATTGGTCCGGTTTCAAATCAGAAAATATATGAAATTTCTGTAATTTGATGTTAAAGCTTAAAGCTAAAAAGTTCTAAAAATCCATAGGAAACTAGAAAACTGCTAAAAACGAGGGCGTTTCGACGTTACATAACGTCATTAGCGAGTCAAGAAATGAATGATAGAATTTAAAATAGGTGGTTTGCCACGGTACGTCATCGCCGCCATGTTGGTGGACGAAACATCAGCTTCTTTTGTTCGTCCACCAGCAATTGTACATTGCGGCATTGTTATCTGTGTCTCTACAGATTGGTTGCAAACCACCCATACCAATATTCTGTGAATATGTTAACAGTTCCAAGGCACATATTAATGTAGGCCAGGAGTTAAGGCGGCCGCAAACGAAACATTGTTGTGGGAAACGGTGGAAACATTGTTTCCCGAAATGTTTCCTCGGCGCGCAAACGAGGAAACATTTGCTTTCTGAACAAATTCAAAAACATTTTTGCTTCCCGGGAAGCAAGTTGTGGTTCCGCAACAACGGTTCACCTGGGGCCGTAAACCGGGAAACATTTGCTTTGGCAAAAAAAATTCCGTTATTCTTATTCTATTATTCCTCTTCATTCCCCGATGGTAGTTTTGGTGGTAAGGATTCGCCTTCCGCCGAATTTCAGCTGATATGCAATATGTGGGTAAATAAAGAATTTAGCTGAGCACGCCACATATGAAACTAGATGCTTCTGTAAAGCATACACTGGCTTGCCTGTGGTACGTGCTACAGAAAATCAGAAGGCACTGAATTGTGTGGTATTGAAATACAGCATTCCAGTCTCTGAAGAATAACAAATAAAAGAGAAGCGAGAAACATTGGCTTCTGGGCTGACATGTTGATAATTTTCAAGTTCCCTCACAACTTCTTTTCACCACAAGTGTGCCCTATGAGCATCCGAAAATTTTGTAATACTAAACTTCACTGAAGTCAAGCCCTGTTTCGCGGGGTTAGTGTTGGGATGGGAGACCAAAACAATAAACCCCTCATGGCAAACAGAAACATCTGACCGAAAATACTATTAACGCTAACAAATGCGAACTCAGCAAGGTACAGATTCTGTTAGCTTGCTTTATGCAAAACAAATATTGATGAAAAAGCAAATAAATATTGATACACAGTTTTCAGAAAGAGCAGAAGGAAGTTTCTCGGACGGTCGATCGAGAATAAAATATTTACGACATGAAAACAACATTAATTTTGAACCGTGAATATAGAATATAAAAAGTTACGATCAGCGACAAACATTTTGAGAGATTTTTGCTACGTTCAAGTAAATTGCAAAATCGAAAGTGACATGGCCGGAATTCAGCGGGCGTCGTGATTAAGTTACCGCGGCATGTTTACTCGCCAAACAGTGAAGCATCTGTGTCAAATGATGGCAAGATACCGGGTTTTTGTAAGTTTCTTTTTCTGTCAAGTGTCAAGTTTGACAATGAAATGAGCGAAGTCAAAACAAAGATCACAATCGCCCAACTCTTGTTTATGCAAAGTCAAAATTTACTCTCCAAGACGCGTACGATGTTATTTATCACCAGGTAATTCCATCATTTTGGAAATAGCAGCTGCTTTATTATTCATCTGCGTCACAAGTTTTCACTGATTTTGGGCCTCATTTTGTTGAAACTCAAGCACGCTTCCAACAGGCCTGTGAACCCTTCCTGCTTACAGAGCAATACTAAAAAACTTCTCCCATATGACATTTGAACCTTAAGCTCAAAAATTCAATACACAACATGATATTATAATTCACAAAGGCAGAAAATACCACAGAATCCTTTTCCAGCGAAAATTTTATTGAAACAAACAACATATTTGCTCTTAGAGGCGAAAACCTCTTCCTATTTCATTGCGTGCGTGAAGACAAAAAACTCAATTGTGTCAAATTATCATGTACTTCAGGTAAATACTGCTCACTTTGATTTCGTCTCGACGGGCGATAGATTGTTGTCGAAGTCCAGTACTCGTCGCTTTTGAGATTCATGCCTAGTTTATCCAACTGACTTTCCATTATTGAGCTCCATAAGGGTAAATTTTGTTTAAGGATCCACTAAAACGCCATTCGCGTTGCATGACTTTCGACGCCATTACAGGCTAAGTTGATGATTCTACTGTGTCCACAAGAGAAATCTACGCAGTTCCACTACCCTCTCGATCCTAAGAAAATACGCGCAAAAGGCTCTATACACAAAGGCAACACTTACCAGGGGAGTGACAGGCAAGACTTTTACCGACACGGAAAAAAAAAACTAGATGCTTCTGTGAAGCATACACTGGCTTGCCTGTGGTACGTGCTACAGAAAATCAGAAGGCACTGAATTGTGTGGTATTGAAATACAGCATTCCAGTCTCTGAAGAATAACAAATAAAAGAGAAGCGAGAAACATTGGCTTTTGGGCTGACATGTTGATAATTTTCAAGTTCCCTCACAACTTCTTTTCACCACAAGTGTGCCCTATGAGCATCCGAAAATTTTGTAATACTAAACTTCACTGAAGTCAAGCCCTGTTTCGCGGGGTTAGTGTTGGGATGGGAGACCAAAACAATAAACCCCTCATGGCAAACAGAAACATCTGACCGAAAATACTATTAACGCTAACAAATGCGAACTCAGCAAGGTACAGATTCTGTTAGCGTGCTTTATGCAAAACAAATATTGATGAAAAAGCAAATAAATATTGATACACAGTTTTCAGAAAGAGCAGAAGGAAGTTTCCCGGATCGAGAATAAAATATTTACGACATGAAAACAACATTAATTTTGAACCTTGAATATAGATCGTTTTCATTGTCACGCAATAAAAAAAATAAATCAAAAACTATCCAGTGCAAAACGCTAAGAAATTGTTATCTTATAGAAGATAAAGAAATAAGACTCTTGTCCAAGTTTTAGGCCTCTGCGTTTCCCCAAACTTCAGATATTCGTCGAAATGTTTCGCAGAAATTTACAGAGCCCAGTATGAAAACGCCATATTGGTGTACCTCAGTGGTACACCAATATGGCGGCCGGAAAATAGTGTAAACATCTGGAACTGACTTTGGCTATCTAGGCGACTGATTATCACTACTGAAAAAACAAGCATTTACATAAGCACTTTTCCTAATGCTCTAACTTCTAAAAGGGCTCAAAATCATGAGATAAGTATATATTTTTCAACAAACTTGATCGTAGCTTTGTGTCACGCACCTACATAATCCGGAAATTCAAAATGCTCTGGTTTCCAAACGAAGCACGCTATTGAGCTGTGAAATTGTCAACAGATATAGATATGCCGCCTCTTATGCCTGATGAGGATAAAAACTTTGGTGGATCTTTAGTTTTAGATTTTGGAAGGTGATGACGTCACGTGAAAACGATCTATAGAATATAAAAAGTTACGATCAGCGACAAACATTTTGGGAGATTTTTGCTACGTTCAAGTAAATTGCAAAATCGAAAGTGACATGGCCGGAATTCAGCGGGCGCCGTGATTAAGTTACCGCGGCATGTTTACTCGCCAAACAGTGAAGCATCTGTGTCAAATGATGGCAAGATACCGGGTTTTTGTAAGTTTCTTTTTCTGTCAAGTGTTATAAAGTTTGACAATGAAATGAGCGAAGTCAAAACAAAGATCACAATCGCCCAACTCTTGTTTATGCAAAGTCAAAATTTACTCTCCAAGACGCGTACGACGTTATTTATCACCAGGTAATTCCATCATTTTGGAAATAGCAGCTACTTTATTATTCATCTGCGTCACAAGTTTTCACTGATTTTGGGCCTCATTTTGTTGAAACTCAAGCACGCTTCCAACAGGCCTGTGAACCCTTCCTGCTTA
Organism: Montipora foliosa; assembly: GCF_036669935.1. NCBI lineage: Eukaryota > Metazoa > Cnidaria > Anthozoa > Scleractinia > Acroporidae > Montipora > Montipora foliosa. Next base: position 22,634,400 of record NC_090877.1, on the reverse strand, counting down.
CAGAGCAATACTAAAAAACTTCTCCCATATCACATTTGAACCTTAAGCTCGAAAATTCAATACACAACATGATATTATAATTCACAAAGGCAGAAAATACCACAGAATCCTTTTCCAGCGAAAATTTTATTGAAACAAACAACATATTTGCTCTTAGAGGCGAAAACCTCTTCCTATTTCATTGCGTGCGTGAAGACAAGAAACTCAATTGTGTCAAATTACCATGTACTTCAGGTAAATACTGCTCACTTTGATTTCGTCTCGACGGGCGATAGATTGTTGTCGAAGTCCAGTACTCGTCGCTTTTGAGATTCATGCCTAGTTTATCCAACTGACTTTCCATTATTGAGCTCCATAATGGTATATTTTGTTTAAGGACCCACTAAAACACCATTCGCGTTGCATGACTTTCGACGCCATTGCAGGCTAAGTTGATGATTCTACTGTGTCCACCAGAGAAATCTACGCAGTTCCACTACCCTCTCGATCCTAAGAAAATACGCGCAAAAGGTTCTATACACAAAGGCAACACTTACCAGGGGAGTGACAGGCAAGACTTTTACCGACACGGAAAAAAAAAAAAAAAAAAAGAAAACAAACAAACTAAACGTAGACCTCGACTGGGTTTGCCCATAGGCAACCCAGTAAATATCATATTGCGAAATATGACCCGTCAAGGTTTCGTAGCCTGACAAAACATCCAAGACCTCCAAGGCAAGTCTACGGCATTTTTAAAATTTGGTGGCAGTTGCAAAATTGTGGTGCCTGAAAAAATTCGTTCGCACTAAAAATGGCTTCGCTGACAGATTCGTGTAGTGCGAACAGTATCCTACGAGCGGAGTCTCCTTCGATCTTCCTACAAAAATCGGGAAAAGGAAGGAGAGTCTACCAGCCGCCTCGACATTCTTTGATTTACGGCTCACCCAAACAAATGGATGAGTCAGTCCAGTTTCGACTTGTCAAGCCTGCTTTTAAATTTGCGCATGATCAATTCCTATGAGTATTTCCTCCGTATGTCGGTTGCAGAGACTAGTCCGGCACAAACGTATAAATTTTTCATAAAAAAATGAAATGGCAATTTGAAAGTACGACCTATCTTGCGTTTCCAAGGAAGTGATTACTTGGTTGTCGAATGTTTGCCACAGTTGTTTTCATTTTGTGGTTTTGCGGTTACTGGTCACGCACGGCTGACGATGCATTTGAATTTTTAACGCATGCTCAACTCACCATCCATTCCTCTTCCCGATTTTTCTAGAAGACCGAAGGAGATTCCGCTTGGTAGAGGTCCAGCGCTGGACTAGAAACCCCCTTGCTCGGTTGCGCTCTACCCCTGAAGATTCGCAGCCATTTACGAGCCTAATGGTGTCGCAGTCAGCTTGTCTTTATCCTTGGGATTTTTGGATTTGCCTCGTGGAACTGGTGTTTCATATTCCATGGGATTTCTTTAGTTTTTTCCATATATTTTTTAAGAACGAAGATTTTAGTGTAAAGATTTTTCATCTTTATTATTCCCATTTTTAAGAACGAATAATTTTCATGGTCAAATATTTATTAATCCCTCCTACTTGATTTAGTTTTTCGTACATGTACTATCTGACTGTTTCTGAGATTATATTTTTAATTTCACACAGAGTTTGTTTCTTTCGTTAATCTTATTGTGGGGTTGAGAGTTTGCTTTGTGAACATCTCCCCCTCATTTTACAGACTAACCATAACTTTTGTCTATGATTTTCCCTCAACTCACCATCCACACACACACTATTCCCCAAAACTACCTACTGATTAATGAATGTTTTAGTTAGTAGAGAGAAACCCCTTCTTGTAAGGCGGATTCTTCTATAAACACCAACTAAGACAGCCACAAAGGTTACTAGGTTATCTGCTGCATCATGTATTCATATTAAACAAAAACCCCTAGATGTATCTACCAGCAGGGATACACCATCAGTCCTAGTTCAACACTTTGTTGGCCTTGGTGTTCACACTTCACATTACTATGCACACAGATACAATTTAAGTTTTATTTTTCTAACTCATTAACTTGATACTAACTCAGAGGCAGCTTTGATAGTTCCTTGTCATCATTATTATCATTTTGATTCAATAAATTCTGAACCTATTTATGTTTTTTATAGGATTACGTAGGGCGATGTAATTTTTCAGTTTTTTAGCTTTAAAATTTAGGGGATTTTTTCCTGGATCCAACCAGAACAGGTAGTTTTGACACCTGATAGGGTTTTTTTCAATGATCTATCCAAAAGAACGAATAATCTATACACCTGATCGGGTTTTTTTCCAGGATTCATCCAAGGAACGAATGATTTATCCATGCTTGACGGGATTTTTTCCTGGCTCCATCCAAAAGAACGAATGATTTTACTGCCGCAGTACACCCTAGATCAGAAGCTATACAATCTCACTTATGCTTCCAATTTTTTCTGGGTCATTGCCTTTTTTAGCCTTCAATTTCGTACTAGTATTTTAAATTGCTTTGGGCATTCCAGGATCCATGTTTTGTCATACTGGTTCCCAGATCTACTCTTTCCCACATCTCGCACCCAGGCCATGTGTACAGTTTGGGTCGTATTTGAATTCTCTTGTCGCAAGCCAGGCTGACGTGTGCAGGGTACTTTGCAAAATTTTGGAGCAAAGGGAAATTTTTGCCAGCTTTTTCTTCCATGTAAGTAACAAGGAATCCTTTTTTTCTTTATTTTATTTTTTAATTAAACTATAATTTTGCTTCAGAACGTCCATGATACACATGATGAGTTGTGTTTTTGGTAAGAGTTACTTTCTAGTTTTAGTTAATCGACTTGGAAGCCTTGGTCGTGTTAGTCTGTCCATGGATTTTAGTCTTAGTTTTTGTCCAGAGTAGTGGCTTGTTGTTCTTCTCTTTTTCCTTTCTTGACTCGGCACGAGGGGGTCGGGTAGAGGTCCAGCGCTGGACTAGAAACCCCCTTGCTCGGTTGCGCTCTACCCCTGAAGATTCGCAGCCATTTACGAGCCTAATGGTGTCGCAGTCAGCTTGTCTTTATCCTTGGGATTTTTGGATTTGCCTCGTGGAACTGGTGTTTCATATTCCATGGGATTTCTTTAGTTTTTTCCATATATTTTTTAAGAACGAAGATTTTAGTGTAAAGATTTTTCATCTTTATTATTCCCATTTTTAAGAACGAATAATTTTCATGGTCAAATATTTATTAATCCCTCCTACTTGATTTAGTTTTTCGTACATGTACTATCTGACTGTTTCTGAGATTATATTTTTAATTTCACACAGAGTTTGTTTCTTTCGTTAATCTTATTGTGGGGTTGAGAGTTTGCTTTGTGAACATCTCCCCCTCATTTTACAGACTAACCATAACTTTTGTCTATGATTTTCCCTCAACTCACCATCCACACACACACTATTCCCCAAAACTACCTACTGATTAATGAATGTTTTAGTTAGTAGAGAGAAACCCCTTCTTGTAAGGCGGATTCTTCTATAAACACCAACTAAGACAGCCACAAAGGTTACTAGGTTATCTGCTGCATCATGTATTCATATTAAACAAAAACCCCTAAGTTCTAGAGTTAATTATCGTGTTAGACTACAAATTAACGTTTCTCTTACCTTTATTTATACTACTCACAAAAACCAAAAACAAATGGGCAAAATAAAGACCGGCGTTCTTAACTGATTCTCAGCCAGGGTATGTTTTTAGTATGTTCTTAAAATTCTGGTCAATCTCAGCCTGAATGTTCTTATAAGAAAAAGTTCTTCTAAAAATTGAAGATTGTACAGATACTGTTAAGCCAATATGTTACTTCATCATTTTGCTTGCGCTGTTATAAGCGTCACTTGAGCAGCAATCAAACCATGACAAAAATATGACGAGTAAAGGCGGGTATCGCAAGTAAGCAACAAAAGTAGGTTTTAAAAAACCTACTTGTGTTTGCGTTACCATTGTTTCTATAGTGTTTCTAATGACAGGTTAACTTTGTTTCCTTCAGCAGTCTTTTATTTTTAACAAAGATGTTCTCCCAGTCAGCACGGCTTCTTTACGCACTTTTCCAGACTAGGAAAGAAGCCACTCACAGAAAAAGAGAGTAAAACACGCTTTCTCTATCTGATCAAGGCTAGTGTATTTGAGAAACCTACCGGAAATATTGCGTCATGAAACGCATCGTCAATATATAAACAAACGAGCATTTGGGGGCATCAATTTTGACTGATTTTTTTGATGAACAGCTTTATTAAGAAATTAGTATTAAGTAATAAACTCTTTAGTGACATCCATGGTTATCTTCCTTATTTGGGTAGAAACAAAAGATTGTAGGTTCAAACTAACTGAACACTGAATTCACATTCACAAACACGGAATACATTTAAAAATATATAATAAAGTTCGGTGAAAATGTTTCTTCTATTCTACGTTCATAAATTATTCACGATATGGAAAGTTTAGGGATTTAACTATTGCTAGCTTTGGCGTGAACTCTGTCAGGCGTGAGTTCACTGAACCCTAAAACCGCATATCTCCGAAATATGAAGTAACTTATGCCCCATTTCAAACATGTTTAGTTACACACGATTTCAAAGTGTTTTCATTTTAAATCATGTTTACTGACTTCTATCGACTACGAATTTAGCACAGGTCAAAGCATGTGTTGAAACAAACCTGAATCTCATGGAAAAACCAGTCCTACATTTTTCTGTGACTTATTTTTATTTTGTTGAAGCCGGTTTAATTAAGCATGTCTTGTTGGTGTGAATCGGTTATTAGTCACGAGCAAATATAATTGGTGTCGGTAAACTTCCTAAACAACTGTTCTCGAATTGAAGAGAAAGTTCTTCGACAACTGACAGTACGGCTTGATGTTCTACCCTCACACGAATGAAATGAAGTGATTGCACAGATCTGCTCGTCCAAGAATGATATGACCAGATGACAGTCCAACAAAAACGGCACTCTACACACTAAATCGCCCAACAAACAATGCAGTAGAATCTTCCTCTGATTTCTTACACCTAAACAATCAAAGGAGAAGTTTAATTGTACAAGAACAATTAATTTCCAAACTGTGACAAACAGTTTCCTTGCTTGACCCTAAACTCCCTTCGATTCCTTTTAGAGCTCTAAAAAAAAGAACGCCCGATGGCAAGTTATATTTTTCTTAAAAGCATCAGCTTTTTTTGTAAGCGATTGCTGAGAAACAAATAAGAAAAAGACTCATTAGATACCCTTTCCAATAAGCTCAAAGAAGACACTCACTTCAGTTTTACAGAAACGTTCATCATTCTCAACAGCCTTCTTGCGAGATCTCCACCAGACATCTTTTCGTCTTCGTATCTGTTCCTTCACAAACATCCCTAATTTACACCTCCAAATCTTTAAAGATAGGAATATTAACACCCCACCGATGATACCGAAACCAGCACTCCACAAAAGCAATTTGCAGAAATTTGTCTCCATTTCTTTGATTTCTCCTGTTCCACATGCACAACGCAGCGCGCAACAACGAGCAAAAATAGATCGTCCAAGAAAACAATGAATCTTACTGGTTCTACATTTTTTTGTAGCGATCTGAGAATATCACATTCTTCTCACAGTCTACAACAATCACCGGCGAGCAATATTAAATTAAGTACACTTCGCATAACAGAGATTGCTCCGGTTTCAAATCATAAAAGAAAATGAAATTTCTGTAATTTGATGTTAAAGCTTAAAGCTAAAAAGTTCTAAAAATCCATAAGAAACTAGAAAACTGCTAAAAACGAGGGCGTTTCGACGTTACATAACGTCATTAGCGAGTCAAGAAATGAATGATAGAATTTAAAATAGGTGATTTGTTACGTTACGTCATCGCCATGTTGGTGGACGGAAACATCAGCTCCTTTTTGTTTATTGCGGCATTGTTATCTGTGTCTATAGAGATTGGTTGCAAACCACCTATACCAAGATTCTCTGAATATGTTAACAGTTCCAAGGCACGTATTAATGTAAGCCAGGTGCTTAAGGCGGCCGCAAACGAAACACTCTTGTGGAAAACGATGGAAACATTGTTTCCCGAAATGTTTCCTCGGCGCGCAAACGAGGAAACATTTGCTTTCTGAACAAATTCAAAAACATTTTTGCTTCCTGGGAAGCAAGTTGTGGTTCCGCAACAACGGTTCACCTGGGGCCGCAAACCGGGAAACATTTGCTTTGGCAAAAAAAATTCCGTCATTCTTATTCTATTATTCCTCTTCATTCCCCGATGGTACTTTTGGTGGTAAGGATTCGCCTTCCACCGAATTTCAGCTTATTTCCAATATGTGGGTAAATAAAGAACTTAGCTGAGCACGCTACATATGAAAATATCATATTGCGAAATATGACCCGTCAAGGTTTCGTAGCCTGACAAAACATCCAAGACCTCCAAGGCAAGGCTACGGCATTTTTAAAATTTGGTGGCAGTTGCAAAATTGTGGTGCCTGAAAAAATTCGTTCGCACTAAAAATGGCTTCGCTGACAGATTCGTGTAGTGCGAACAGTATCCTACGAGCGGAGTCTCCTTCGATCTTCCTACAAAAATCGGGAAAAGGAAGGAGAGTCTACCAGCCGCCTCGACATTCTTTGATTTACGGCTCACCCAAACAAATGCATGAGTCAGTCCAGTTTTGACTTGTCAAGCCTGCTTTTAAATTTGCGCATGATCAATTCCTATGAGTATTTCCTCCGTATGTCGGTTACAGAGACTAGTCCGGCACAAACGTATAAATTTTTCATTAAAAAATGAAATGGCAATTTGAAAGTACGACCTATCTTGCGTTTCCAAGGAAGTGATTACTTGGTTGTCGAATGTTTGCCACAGTTGTTTTCATTTTGTGGTTTTGCGGTTACTGGTCACGCACGGCTGACACCCGATGCAATTCTTTTCGTCTTCGTATCTGTTCCTTCACAAACATCCCTAATTTATACTCCCAAATCTTTAAAGATAGGAAAGTCAACAACCCACTAATGATACCGAAACCAGCACTCCACAAAAGCAATTTGCAGAAATTTGTCTCCATTTGTTTGATTTCTCCTGTCCCACATGCACAACGCTGCGCGCAACGACTAAAAATAGATCGTCCGATAAAACCATGAATCTTACTGGTTCTACAATTGTTTGTAGCGATCTCACAAAAAAGAAAATCGTCTCCCAATATCACAGTCTACATGAATCACGAGCAATATTAAATTAAGTACATTTGGCATAACAGAGATTGGTCCGGTTTCAAATCAGAAAATATATGAAATTTCTGTAATTTGATGTTAAAGCTTAAAGCTAAAAAGTTCTAAAAATCCATAGGAAACTAGAAAACTGCGAAAAACGAGGGCGTTTCGACGTTACATAACGTCATTAGCGAGTCAAGAAATGAATGATAGAATTTAAAATAGGTGGTTTGCCACGGTACGTCATCGCCGCCATGTTGGTGGACGAAACATCAGCTTCTTTTGTTCGTCCACCAGCAATTGTACATTGCGGCATTGTTATCTGTGTCTCTAGAGATTGGTTGCAAACCACCTATGCCGCAAACCGGGAAACATTTGCTTTGGCAAAAAAAATTCCGTTATTCTTATTCTATTATTCCTCTTCATTCCCCGATGGTAGTTTTGGTGGTAAGGATTCGCCTTCCGCCGAATTTCAGCTGAAATGCAATATGTGGGTAAATAAAGAACTTAGCTGAGCACGCTACATATGAAAATATCATATTGTGAAATATGACCCGTCAAGGTTTCGTAGCCTGACAAAACATCCAAGACCTCCAAGGCAAGTCTACGGCATTTTTAAAATTTGGTGGCAGTTGCAAAATTGTGGTGGCTGAAAAAATTCGTTCGCACTAAAAATGGCTTCGCTGACAGATTCGTGTAGTGCGAACAGTATCCTACGAGCGGAGTCTCCTTCGATCTTCCTACAAAAATCGGGAAAAGGAAGGAGAGTCTACCAGCCGCCTCGACATTCTTTGATTTACGGCTCACCCAAACAAATGCATGAGTCAGTCCAGTTTCGACTTGTCAAGCCTGCTTTTAAATTTGCGCATGATCAATTCCTATGAGTATTTCCTCCGTATGTCGGTTACAGAGACTAGTCCGGCACAAACGTATAAATTTTTCATTAAAAAATGAAATGGCAATTTGAAAGTACGACCTATCTTGCGTTTCCAAGGAAGTGATTACTTGGTTGTCGAATGTTTGCCACAGTTGTTTTCATTTTGTGGTTTTGCGGTTACTGGTCACGCACGGCTGACACCCGATGCAATTCTTTTCGTCTTCGTATCTGTTCCTTCACAAACATCCCTAATTTATACTCCCAAATCTTTAAAGATAGGAAAGTCAACAACCCACCAATGATACCGAAACCAGCACTCCACAAAAGCAATTTGCAGAAATTTGTCTCCATTTGTTTGATTTCTCCTGTCCCACATGCACAACGCTGCGCGCAACGACTAAAAATAGATCGTCCGATAAAACCATGAATCTTACTGGTTCTACAATTGTTTGTAGCGATCTCACAAAAAAGAAAATCGTCTCCCAATATCACAGTCTACATGAATCACGAGCAATATTAAATTAAGTACATTTGGCATAACAGAGATTGGTCCGGTTTCAAATCAGAAAATATATGAAATTTCTGTAATTTGATGTTAAAGCTTAAAGCTAAAAAGTTCTAAAAATCCATAGGAAACTAGAAAACTGCGAAAAACGAGGGCGTTTCGACGTTACATAACGTCATTAGCGAGTCAAGAAATGAATGATAGAATTTAAAATAGGTGGTTTGCCACGGTACGTCATCGCCGCCATGTTGGTGGACGAAACATCAGCTTCTTTTGTTCGTCCACCAGCAATTGTACATTGCGGCATTGTTATCTGTGTCTCTAGAGATTGGTTGCAAACCACCTATGCCGCAAACCGGGAAACATTTGCTTTGGCAAAAAAAATTCCGTTATTCTTATTCTATTATTCCTCTTCATTCCCCGATGGTAGTTTTGGTGGTAAGGATTCGCCTTCCGCCGAATTTCAGCTGAAATGCAATATGTGGGTAAATAAAGAACTTAGCTGAGCACGCTACATATGAAAATATCATATTGTGAAATATGACCCGTCAAGGTTTCGTAGCCTGACGAAACATCCAAGACCTCCAAGGCAAGTCTACGGCATTTTTAAAATTTGGTGGCAGTTGCAAAATTGTGGTGGCTGAAAAAATTCGTTCGCACTAAAAATGGCTTCGCTGACAGATTCGTGTAGTGCGAACAGTATCCTACGAGCGGAGTCTCCTTCGATCTTCCTACAAAAATCGGGAAAAGGAAGGAGAGTCTACCAGCCGCCTCGACATTCTTTGATTTACGGCTCACCCAAACAAATGCATGAGTCAGTCCAGTTTCGACTTGTCAAGCCTGCTTTTAAATTTGCGCATGATCAATTCCTATGAGTATTTCCTCCGTATGTCGGTTACAGAGACTAGTCCGGCACAAACGTATAAATTTTTCATTAAAAAATGAAATGGCAATTTGAAAGTACGACCTATCTTGCGTTTCCAAGGAAGTGATTCCTTGGTTGTCGAATGTTTGCCACAGTTGTTTTCATTTTGTGGTTTTGCGGTTACTGGTCACGCATGGCTGACACCCGAGTGCATTTGAATTTTTAACGCATGCTCAATACGAAACGTTGAGGCGGCTGGCACAATCTCCTTCCTCTTCCCGATTTTTCTAGAAGACCGAAGGAGATTCCGCTTGCAGGGTATGCGAACAGCAGGGCCTTTTAGTAAAACATCACGAGTAAAGAATGTCCCTAAGTTCTAGAGTTAATTATCGTGTTAGACTACAAATTAACGTTTCTCTTACCTTTATTTATACTACTCACAAAAACCAAAAACAAATGGGCAAAATAAAGACCGGCGTTCTTAACTGATTCTCAGCCAGGGTATGTTTTTAGTATGTTCTTAAAATTCTGGTCAATCTCAGCCTGAATGTTCTTATAAGAAAAAGTTCTTCTAAAAATTGAAGATTGTACAGATACTGTTAAGCCAATATGTTACTTCATCATTTTGCTTGCGCTGTTATAAGCGTCATTTGAGCAGCAATCAAACCATGACAAAAATATGACGAGCAAAGGCGGGTATCGCAAGTAAGCAACACAAGTAGGTTTAATTAACAATTAATTTCCAAACTGTGACAAACAGTTTCCTTGCTTGACCCTAAACTCCCTTCGATTCCTTTTAGAGCTCTAAAGAAAAGAACGCCCGATGGCAAGTTATATTTTTCTTAAAAGCATCAGCTTTTTTTGTAAGCGATTGCTGAGAAACAAATAAGAAAAAGACTCATTAGATACCCTTTCCAGTAAGCTCAAAGAAGAAACTCACTTCAGTTTTACAGAAACGTTCATCATTCTCAACAGCCTTCTTGCGAGATCTCTACCAGATATCTTTTCGTCTTCGTATCTGTTCGTTCACAAACATCCCTAATTTATACCCCCAAATCTTTGAAGATAAGAATATTAACACCCCACCGATGATACCGAAACGAGCACTTCACGAAAGCAATTTGCAGAAATTTATCTCCATTTCTCTGATTTCTCCTGTTCCACATGCACAACGCAGCGCGCAACCACCAGTAAAAATAGTTCGTCCGAGAAAACAATGAATCTTACTGGTTCTACAATTTTTTGTAGCGATCTGAATATTTCATGAATATTTCCTCCGTATGTCGGTTACAGAGATTAGTCCGCCACAAACCTATAAATTTTTCATTAAAAAATGAAACGGCTATTTGAAGGTATGACTATCTTGAATATCCAAGGAAATGATTCATTGGTTGTCGACTTTTTGACGTCGACTTTTTGACGTTGAGGCGGCTGGGAGAATCTCCTTCCTATTCCATATTTTTTAGGAAGACCGAAGGAGATTGTGCTTTCAGGGTATGCGAACAGGGTCTTTTAGTAAAATATACGGTTTCGTTGGTATTCAGGAGTGTCACGGTGCTACCAGCAGGAAGTTGTACGACATTCACAAACTATCACACCTTATTACAAAAGTGTCCGTAATAAAGAGGTCAAGTTTGCATTTGCTCTTTTGGGTCGAGATTTTATGTCCGTTGTGTGGTCTATACCGTACTGTTGAGGGTCCATATCGATGGAGGTTACGCACTTTTCGTGTTCTTTGAAGTGCCCAGAGCCGATCATTCCAAAAAGGGAACTCTGCATCTAATTCTACATACCGATAAAAATGGTCACTCAATACCCGCATTTCATGGAAAATATTTCCATTGCAACTGATTGTAAATAGCTGATCAGACTACCAATGGCACATGGGATTCCCTTGCTAAAGAAAGACTGGCACAATATTTGAAGAATTGTTATGTGGTTTTGGTGAAAAAATACAGTATTAAAATGAAACATTCTATATCCAAATCCAGTCTCACTAGATTATTGCTATCATTATACCGACGAGAGAGCACCTTTAAGGCACCATTGCCATTCCAACTTTCGAATGACTCGAATCATGCTAATTTAGTGTGAAACCTCTGAAAACGATAGAGTTCGTTGAACTTGTGCTTGCCTTAGAAAAGCATTGCCATTTAGTGAAGAGTGGAGTGCGTACATGTACGAGTGCTCTGTGACAAAGGAATTACAATCCATATATGCAGAAAAATATGTACAGTAACATCTTGTCCAACAAATATTTAAGACGATGAGCTACAACAGAGTAGAGGATCCGCTTTACAAACTCTGGTTACAAAGAAAACGTAGTTTTTAATTCGTGTCAAAAGAATACTTACTTTCTTGACAAAACTCGCCTCACTTTCCTAATGAAACTTTTCAGTCTTGTGCATCAATAACATTGTTAGGCAAACACTCCTAAAATTGTTGGGTGTTGGGGGTTTTTGCACGAAGTTGTTGAATCTGGTCAAACTTTTGAGCCAACAACTCTCAACATTTCTTCTGTTCCGTGATCGCCAGCGCGTAGCACAACAATGTTGGATTGCACAGCCCTTCCAACGTTGTACATATGGTCTCCATGGAGATAGCAACGCATTAACATGTTGAAAACAAGATGGCAGCCGAATTTAATTGTCTTATGGCTCATATCCTTTCCATAATGCGTCCGTTTGCACGGAGCTTAAGCCAACATTATAGGGAGTAGTTGTTTCTGCAGATGATGGATGGTATTGGTAGTTGTGCGCAAACAGACGCAACAACTCCCAATTCTGAATATTATAAATTGCAGTTAATTGTGTATTGTAATAATTTGTAGGATACATTTTCCAAAACTTGTCCAATTTTTACATGTTACTTTTTTATTTCACCTAGACACTTTAATAAAGGTTTTTGTTGTTGTTGTTGTTATTGATTGATTGATTGATTGACTGATTTCCGGTAAACTCATCAAATAGAAACTAAATCTTCGTCAACACATGCAGAATTTATTGCCAGTTACTATGGGACAAATATATTCAGTTTCTGGTGTGGATAGGACAGCAACCACTTAATGTCCCTAACTTTATATATTTGTTTGATTGTGCATAACAAACAACTTTGGACAGCAGATACACAAATACAAATTACGACAAGAGAGCTCAGAAACCACTAATAGTCATACCAACCAGATTTCACGCGCGGCAATGTTCAACTCAAATATAAAAGCTGGTGCGCTAGCTGTCATCAAAAATAACTGTCATATAAAATTTGGGTAAATCTTGTCACCCAAACGAAGAAATGAAAGTTGTCCCATGACAATGTGCCGTATTTAATAGACCATATTCGTATTCCCAGTATTGGACTGGAACTAGCTTGCAATGGAGGCTAATGCAGGGGAATATATTAAAAAATATTTGCATTTGAAAAGATTTCCCCGCATTAGCCTCCATTGCAAGCTAGTTCCAGTCCAATACTGAGATTACGAATATGGTCTATTTCCTCGTATATATGTAGCTTCAGTGATTCAAAAATGGAAAACCTTTTCTTTTTTGGCGGATGGCAGTTGGCGTTTTTATAAGCACTACGAATGACCAAGTCAGTAAGATCGGTGCTTGCGAAAAAGCAACTTCAGGCCCTCAGTTGTCCCAAGGCCGAATAGCTTAATGCAGTGGATAAGTTACTTTATTTTTTCGTACCGAGATTTACGCGCCAAAAAAGATCGAGATAAAAATAGTCTCTGCGCTAGAGAAGCCAGCTGATTGGTCATACGATTTTTTTCACTTGTGAAAAACGACGTATCGACGCTCTGATTGGCTATATCCTTATTTTCACTAGTGAAAAATTGTCGTATCAGCCTTTTGATTGGCTAATATGATGTTGAACTTTGCGCGGGTGGCCTGTGCAACGACAGCGTCAGTAAAATTTGTGAACATGGCGGCCAACTGGTGTATGGTTTTCATAGTTTTTGATCTTTTATTGCTTAGTTTTCTCCACAAAAATACTTCAGAAGATCTTAAAAAGTTTTAAAAGTGCCCAAGCGAGGCTGACGTATGGAAGGTTAAGGACTTCTTTTATTTCAAAAATATTTTGCTATTTGTTTGGGGCTTTTGCAAATGATCGGTGGTTTGATAGCCTCTGGATTAGCTCTTACCTCGTTAACTTTACGATCTCTGTACCTATATGATAAACAAATTCCTTCATGATTGGCTCGTTTGTACTAGTTTTATTACTCACTCGTTCGCTTTGCTCACTCGTTCGTTTACGAGATCCTTCACAACTCGTGAATAAAAATCGTACGCACTCACCAACCATGAAGTAATCTATATGTCCCGAGTATGAAATATTTTTCACGTTGAGCGTTGGCCAAGGGTCTCATACACGCCTTTACTCAGATGCGCTTGGAGTGTGCACATTCGCGTTACGTGCTGAACAAAAAGTGAAATTGTTGCACAGACTGAAACTGTCGAACCGTGTCTTATCTTCAGGGTACAGTTATCCCGCCTGGGGCCTGGTAGCGCCTAGATAGGGACTTTGTTGGCCGCATGCAACCTCTCAACTCTCAAAGATTGTCTAGCTAAAAAGCCAACCACCAACCAAAATTCCTCTTGCTCTCTCTCTCTTACCTTCAAGAAGCTGTTGTGTCCCTTTTTGTAACTCGTTGAACTTATTGAGTACAATCTGCCAGAGTCTGTAGCACTTGTAAACTTCCGGCCAAGGAGAATCATCATCTAAGTTTTGACTTCGGTTCACAACGTTACTCGTAAGTTTTGACAAATTTTCATGCTCTTTAAGGAGTGCAATACCTTTGTCTTGAAGTTCACTGTGAGTGGGAATGTCTCCCATATCAAACAATGATTCGATACCTTGAACAAACTGCTGGGAAGGCATGGGGCTCTCTCTTTTTTCAGAAAAATTTTCCAGTTCAGAGTACAATTTTACGGTTGTTGCTTTAAGTCTGCGATACTTGATTGGTAACTTAAGTTCTGCACCTTCACCGAATGGATCAAACATTTCTTGTTTGTCAGCTTGGTCTGAATTTGGAAGACAATCTCCTTTTCTCAGTGCAGAAATGGATTCTGGCGATTTTCCAGTCACACTCCCTGGTTTGTGATCCCTTTCTATCAACGATGACGAATGTACGTTATCATCTGGTACGTCCAGGCCACGACGCTGCCTTATTTCAATGGATTCTGCATTACAAGCTCGTGCATTAAGGCGCGTTGCTGAGGACGAGGCATCTTTAACCTCTGGCAAAGAAACCACCGTATCGTGTCTTTTAGAGTCGACATTCACTCCACCAGCTGATGCCAAGTTCCGCTTTGATGAACTTGCTATTGACCCTGGTAATAAATCACAATACCAACAGCAGTTATCACTACGATTAAACCACACAAGCGCACGCACTGCAGTTTGCTATAGAAAAGGGACCTTACGGAGCCGCGCTGGCGCGTAAGCCGTAATTCTCAAGCTGCTCGCGCAAAGCTTATGAATCAAAATGGGTGATCGGAAATAAAAATGTGATCTAAATTCGCGAAGACCGGAAATAAAATATTGTTAGAAATGTTGAGCAATTTCTCGAAAATGAGCTCGATGACCTACTCTGATTAATATTTGTTTGTTCGCATTCTCAAAGAGAGTATTAAAAAAATTTCGAGTGGAACATTTTTACATCTTCTAACAGCGTTTTCGTTAACAATTCAACTTCTACAAGATAAATACTTTTTATACCACATACTATGCAAGAGGATTACATGAGTTTCTCGAAATTTGAAAAAAATGCCAGGTCATTGATTCAGTTTTAAGATCATACTTTCCAAACGGAACTTTAGATGGTCTTTGAGCACCGCTTTACCACTGCCATGGCAACCGTTGGGGAGTCGCAGACACCATTAAAATGTTTCTGACAATAGTATTGGACAAATAACAAAATGTTCCTCTACTGAAATGACCGACAGTGTTGTAATCCTTTCCCATTGGAAACTGTCTGTTACCGTGCATTTTTCATTTTTGTCCATTTCTTTGCCGTCGTCAGCAAAACAACAGGGACCAGTTACGATCTAACACGACGACGTCGACGACAACGCCACAAAACAATGATATCATTGGTTAAAAGAGAATAAATAATCGAGCTGCACGTGCGGCACGGATTTTTGCTCATATTTTTGCGGCTCTCTCTACATGACGACGACGTGAAATCACCAGATTTTATGTTTTGACGACAACTTGAGCATGCAACAGAGAATCTTTCGTTCTCTATTTTCAGTCTGAAACCGTTCAAACCGATTTATTTTTAGGATACTTCACCCATATTGTACGATGTGAACGAGATGGAATAGAGACGAAAGACTTATAATACAGCAAAGTTATATTTTGAGGTTACATTTTCGTCGACGTCGGCGTCGTGAAACGTGAAATAATCATTTTATTGGAGGTTTTATGGATGACGTCATCACTAGGAGATAAATTTTCATTTTCTCCCCTAAATTAAGCGTGACCGCCATATCAGTTTCATTCTTGAGGAACTGCCACACCATTGTCATGTAAAAAAGCTTGGAATACTCGCGAAGTGATTACAATTGTAATAACGCGAATTTCTGTTTTGAGATGACGTTCTCGTTGCTGTTCCCCTTGTCGTTGCTAAAGCTCCCTTTAAATTTAAGCAAAGACGTTGCCGTGCAAAGCAAAGATGTTGTCTTTGCTTAAACTCCCTGGTACGACGACGGCTACCGCAACGACAACACCACAAAGCAAGAATATTATTGGTTAAAAAAGGAAAAATAATCGTATTGCACGTACAGCACAAATTTCCCGGGGGCATTTCTTTACTTCAGTCCACAAAACAACAACATGAACGACACCAAATTTTAGCGGTTTTGACGACAACCTGATCATGCAACAACGAACCATTCATTCGCCAGCTTTACTTTAAAACCGTTTGTACCCATCCAGTTTCCCTAACAGGGAGTTTAAGCAAGGACAACAGCAAAGTCAACAAAAGCGCCAATCCAAAATATAACTTAGTGCTATCGCCAAGTATTTCGCGATTATTACATCTTGTTCACCTTGGGCAATACGGGCGATCTATCCTGTAACTGGTTAGGGTTATTCTGCAAAACAACAAGGGTGACCAAACAAATTTAAGACTTTCGCGACAACGTGAGCATACAATATTGAACCTTTCATTCTCTTTCTTTGCTTCATCTCGATCCATTCCTAACAATCGCGGTTTTCTCAATACTTGATATTTGCATTGTACACATACCAGGAACGGTGGAAGAAGCTGAAAATTATTTCGTTAGAATTTCTAGTACCGCCGTTGTTGCTTAGCTTTCCTGTAGCTCCCCATTCGAGGGAAAAGGTTAAAATAGACCAAGCTGGCAACAATTTTTTAAAGAGACTTATTTAGACGCTTAAACGAAAAGAGCAAAGACAATAAGTTAAGAGAAAAAGAAACAGCACGAATGGCATAAAGGACGATAATTAAACTTACACTTTCAGCACTGCAAAGTGTTTGATAAAAATAATGAGAAACTACAATACGGCGGTCTTTAATTCAAAGAGTATCAAGGATAATTGTTAATACTTTATCCCAAAACGTAAATTTCGGAATTTGACAGAATAAAGTTAACCTGACTGGGATAGTTTCCAAAAGCGATACACCAAGCCAAACACAGGGGAGGGGGGGGATTAGCTTTTTAAAAATGGATTAGCTTTTTAATGGATTAATGGATTTTTAAAAATGGATTAGCTTTTTAAAAATGTTTGAGTTGGTGATATGTTTTTATAGGAATAGACACGTGATAATACTCAGGAGGATTGGTCTTTTGTTTTGCTCATTGAAAAGAGCGCATGCAAGCATGAATATGTCTGCAAGGACTCTTTTTAATGAACAAAAGAAAGGACCAAACCTCCCGAGTTTGTATACACCTAATTCAAAAATGGCCGCTGATTTATGCGGGTACAAATTGGCCCTTGTTGCTTCGTTCAAGATGAAATATTCCTTTGAAGTTTAAGCTTAAGAACGAGGCATCAAGGGCTAATTTCAATAAAAACAAAAGAATATTTAAATGGCCGCCATTTTGTAATAAGGTGTATTGGGAAAACAAAATGTACAAGCGAAAAAGGTCTGTTAATCGCAAGAAGCGCGCGAAAAAATTTCATGCAAAGAGGATTTCGCTTGGCTGTAGTTCCATTTGACGGACAACAGAGACCAGTTACGACCTTCGATGGTCACGTCAACGAAAATTGCATTTCAAATGCAAGTTTAAGTTATCAGACTTTTTTCCTACTTATTTAATCGCGTTTAACTTCCGTTTAAAAGTGGAATCAACCATCCAAGGACAGAATTGGGTAAAAAGAACCCTTGCACTAAATAAGAAAATTAAAATTTGGCGTTTTGTGCTCACGTTTTCCGTCGAACGTCCGTAGATTCGGTCAGCTCGCGTGGCAGATTTGCAGGGAAGACGAAAGACGTGAAAAAAGGTTAAAACGCACAGTCACGCTGGGGTATTCTTTCACTCAATAAAAACCATCGTCACAGGCGATGCTCCAGTGTCGCAGAGGGTAAGAAACTACAAAGTCCCTTCAAACACACTGGTTTCCTTTTCCGTCTCGTTGAACAACAAGGCAGAAGTGGTATACTAACACTGCCTTAGTTTTGAAGTAAAGATAGAGAGTGAACGCTTCACGATTATACGCTTACGATGACTTAATAGGCCAGTTTCGAGTTCATGTCTGCCTCCTCTTCAAAGCGAGTCTAAGTGCGAAGTTTTTCTTAAGAAAATGGACCATATTCGTATTCTCAGTATTGGACTGGAACTAGCTTGCAAGCTTCCAACATTGAATAGGGGGGAGGGGGGCTATGTAAGAGAAAGTGAAACTATTTCTTTTGAGCTTTAACAGAAGCAGGTTGAAATGCAGCTCTGGTGTGGTTCATTTACATAACCTTCCCAACTACTTTTGTCTATGATTGTAGCTTTAATGGACGAGAATGCGTCAGTTACTCAGTAGGGAAAATCCTTTCTCCGCCTAATAATATCCGTCTCGCGTGGATCCTCTTTCCTTGTGGTACTCTCAGCCTACCAGCCGGTTGTGATCTTAATGTTATATTATCATCACACATGTATCTGCGAGTATTTTCCCTCCCAACCAAAAGGGACTTAACAGCGGACAGACCACAACACCGGGAACTCCATGGCCTCCTCCGCTTTGAAAATAGTGTCTGGGTCCAATCGATTGCATGAAACCGTTCTTGGTTTCCTCTACTCTGTTAGTTCGATCGTGCTAAATATATTATATAAGTTAATATTCCAAGCAAATTTTATCATGGTTACCTCGTTTGACAGGAGCCCATCTGGAGCGTGCAACTTCCACACAGCGTCTGTGAAACGGCGTTTTCACAAGTAGGTTTATTTTTAGACTAGCCCTTCCCGCGAATTAGGTTAAAAAACAAAGGCAGTTCCGGTTCGGTGACCCTATGACGTCAGCTTAATTTCTTGTAATTGGTCATCGGGCTCCTGTGGGAATCTCATTCGCGGGAAATTCAATCTAAAAATAAATCGGTCTGTGAAAACGCCGTTACACGAACACAGTAGAGTTGTAGGCTCCGGGTCATGGGTTCCTGGCTTGATGAGTACTTTGAGCTCTTAGAGCGATTGTTAATTAAAAAAAATATTAAATCTGGGTTACAAATGCGTGCCGCACGTACAGAATGATTATTTTTCCGCATCTAACCAGTAATCCTACGGTTTTGCAGGCATTGAGGACTTCACACACCCTACTGCTAATAGTTTCTATTCCTTTCCATATCGTGTTGCAACTCAGAATTCCCTTCCAAACACTACCAGAACGTTTAATTTTTTAGATTTCAGGAGACAAATTTTTATTTTCAATTTTGAATGCTTCAGTAGTAACGCAACATTTGTTCTTTTCTTTTTGCTTTGTTTTTCCTTGAAAATATTTAACAATTATTGGGCGAGGTTGAGCAAAGTATCGTGATTTGTCAGCGGCGAGAGCCGAAGCCGAAGGCTGAGACACATGATTGATCTGCGCATAGTTAATAGAGGGGAATGGTTTGGAAGCTCGGCAAACATCAAAGGGGCAAACAAAGATGCCAAGATTTAGGTTGGAAGTCCACGACCGTGCACAATTTTTTGTTTTGCGCTCATGCACTATGCATGAGTTATGTAACCAACACGTTTCTATTGGTTAGTTCCTCGGTACGGAATAAACAACTATGTGTTTTGTGCACGGTCAAGGTCAAAAAAGAGAACAAAAACCTGCAACAAATAAATCTGTCGGGTTTCATAACCATTCCCTCCATTAACTATGATTTGCGAGACACTGACATGCCCCGTTATTTACGATAACCGAATTCAATAATTGTTTTATCACTCGATGAATGAGTTTGGTTTTTATTTTTTTACAATTCCCAACAATTAAATCACTTTCTGAAAGCTCAGGAAAGCGAAATGCCATTACCACACTAGAGCTTGGTTTCAATTACGCATGATCAGAATATAATTTGCAGCAAAACACTTATTTGTAGGTCACGTGGTGCGCTCTCTGCCAATGAAAAGAAAGGAAAAATATATCGAATGATAAAAGCTTTTATTAAGCTACTCTACAGTTCGAGGTAGGTACAGATACAAGAGCCCATTACCTGGAGACTCCATACGTATTATACCCCTGGGTCAACCCTGTCCCATATCTTTTATTTCAGAACTGCTATATCTTTACATCATTCTGAAATACCTTCGTGTTTCGGGTGTGCTGCACGTGACGTAATCAGTGGCCGACCATAGGTCTCTTATGATTGGCTATTGTGAAAACACCCGCGAAAACCCCCCTGGGAGGAGTTTCTAAAAATAAAAAGATACGAGCCAGGGTTGACTCTGAGGGTTAACTCTTTTATATAAAAGATGGACGCTTCGGGTAATGAGGTTCCTGATAGATAAGTATACATGTTGTTGAAACAGTTGAACTTACCTTGCTGTTTGGAGTCATTTATCGTCTGTTTCCCCTCTTTGGCGTTTCTCCCTATTACGCTACCCAGGTAGACATTCGTAGAGCTTTGTGACTTCGCTGGCCGTATGAGAGACTTCGCTGATGAGGGTCTCCTCCCATATGATGAACTGTAAGTACTCTTCAAGACCTGCCTCTGTGCCGCCGATTTCCCTGCGGCGGAAGGCTTCTTTGATGCTGCAGGTTTGCTGGGTTTTGAAGAGAGCGATTCCTTTGTTGCGTGCAGTGGAGGTTCTTTAGCATGAGCCGCTAAAAACACAAAAAGTAAATAAGTCAACAACATTTTTCACGATTTCAAGTCAGAGGAAAGAATACATCCATACAAAATGGGAATTATCACCGAACATACGTGTAAACATAGAAGATTATAAATGCTGCATTAGTGGTTTTCCCACAAGTCGTTTTGCTGCTCGCTGCAAATCAAAGCTGATTCACTGAATGGTAGTTTTGCCACAATTCTGTTTGATGTAATTTCATTTTAAAATTTGTAAGCACCTGTCACAGTTAAGAAAAGCTAAGAAAGTGAAAGTAATGTATTGCTGCAAATCGACTTTATTATGCAGTACACTGTATATGTGTTGCAGTGAGCCGACTTCAATGTGTAGCGACATGACCATAAGGTAACCTCATGGAGGACGTTGCCAGACAGCTCCTATCACAATCACTTTAAGCGTCATGCTAAGCACTTTACCGATTAGGTAGAGAGTGAAATTTACATCTTTAAATATGGGGTTATTTGGTGCAAAGGTTATTGGAAAAACCAAGTCCAAGAGGTCTGGCTTTGGAAAACGAAAAACAAAACCCTTAGTAACCAGTACAGTTAAGGTCACAGACCATGACACAAATGTTGACTCCTCAGAATGTGGCTTTTTCGGAGCAACTCCAGTGACATAATCAAAAGACACAACATACAATATTAACCAGCCCCCAATGACGAGTAAAAATTAAGAGTAAAATCTTTTAAGTCTCGCTCTATACAAAAATCTCCAGTTCTGAAAAACATACTTGTGACCGGAATAGGCTTTTTAGAAGACACCTTCTTTTGGTTAGCCTTAGCTGCAGCTTCATCAATCTAAAAAGCAACAGAAAGCACTGATTTCACAAATGATCATTAATAATAATCACAAGAATACAGTCACCTCCACACACCCTAATTTGTCTTATTTTCCTCATTTCCCTATGACCAAAACAGCATCCGTGAGAAAATTAATAAAGTGCAATACTAGAATACTAGAACAACCTACAGTAGGAAAGAATCCTAAACTGGCAGCAAATTTGAAAGTTTCCATCCCAATTAACTATTAATTAAAGACATGTGGTTCCCTTAGATTCCACAGTTTTTTTTCCTTGAGAGACTTATGGTAAGATAAAAAAAAATTAAGTCATGGGCACTTTAAGAACAAAACCATAATAATTATTTGTTGACGATGAATTTAACATCATAATTGTGACCATGTAAGTGCCATCAATCAATAAATTGGCTTTTTTCGTCCAGCAGACATGTTCGCCTGAAGCAGAAAAACCAGAGTCCCGAGCCTTAAGACTCAATGGAAAAAATACAAAGAAATATCTTCAGTCCCTCTAGACTCAGCAAGGCCTCCAACAGAAAAACACAGAGTCTGGTAGAATTTTTTATACTTGTTATTGTGAACTCCTAGATTGTTTATTGTTTGCATACTTTTGTTTGTATCTCTCTTGCTTTCTGTGCCTTGGCTAACAAACCATCCAGTGCTGCTAAATCTTGTCTCTCAGCTTCTTTGGCTAAGCAATGAAATAATCAACAAATAGTTCATAAATTACTAGAAAGCAAGCAACTGAATGAAACATCCAGTACATACAGAGCTTGCAATTCTTTAGTTGTCTGGCTAGTGACATTTTTTAAGTTTGTCACATGTTACTCAAAACATTATTCATGTAAATCAACATCTACTAATCAAAATATTATTATTATCATTATCATTATTATTATTATTATTATTATTATTATTATTATTATTATTATTATTATTATTGCAATGTGCAAGGTGGTCATTTGACTCCCTTAAATGGCAGAGATTATAAGTTAAAAAATTAGACCTTCGATTAAAATAATAATTTAGAATCCACTGAGTCCATGTGTTTGTGGAACACACAATAATTATTCATTCTTTGTGTTACGGGTACAGACACTGTTTTTACACCTAGTAAGAATAATGCAATTGCTGTCAATAACACTTTCAAAAAGTGCCTGCTTTGATGCTATGATCACAAGCTAGACCCCATTTTGCTTAAAGTACCTCACCTTCATTATCAGTTATTTCTGTACCCTGTACAACTGCGCTTTCACTCTGGTGTAACATTGACGACTTTGCTGTGTTTTCTGAAGTTTCTTCGCTCTTGTTAGATTTTAGAGGCCTAAAGGTGTGCACACAATTAATGTTAATAAGAATTTATTTAGACTCCAAATGTTTTATGAGCCAAACTTACAGCCCATTTCTCGGAATGGAAGTCCCAAAACATTTCTGGTGCCACAATTCCATTTGTACTTTTAAGTATCAAACTTCTCCATCTTTTTGCTTTTTTCTATATTTAGGCAATAGAGGACTTTTCCTGCATTTACAAAGCCTCATCTAAACGTGAGGGGGAGTTGGGAGAATTCGAGACTGTTATGCGTAAGTGTCTCAAATTC
This sequence comes from Montipora foliosa, assembly GCF_036669935.1. NCBI lineage: Eukaryota > Metazoa > Cnidaria > Anthozoa > Scleractinia > Acroporidae > Montipora > Montipora foliosa. Next base: position 22,611,285 of record NC_090877.1, on the reverse strand, counting down.
TCCCAACTCCCTGAGTGTTAACCACAGAAAAAAGTCCTCTATTGCTTTTATAAATATTTCAAAAATAATTCGACAAATAAAGGAAAATGCTAGTTTTTTTTACTTCCTGATTGAAACAGATTAATTTTTCTCAATACACGCTCATATTTCCTACCAGCCAATCAAAACACGCATCTGAAAATACACAACCAATCAAAAATCGTGTGATTGTCACAGCTGTGTTCACATAATGGTACTCTCATCTAAACACAGCTATTGACCAATGAGAGTGAACGTACTATCCTAATTAGTTTTTTTTTCCTCTCAAAAAAAGGAAATTGATGTTTCATAAATAGCTTTTTAGGCCTATAAATTTTTCAGAACTTTACAAAAACCACAGTCCCTGATGATAATAAAATTTTATTAGAATAAGACTGGTTCATCACACAGTAAAGTATGCATGAATACAACAGCACAAAGGCAAGCAATGACTAAAAAATCTAACTTCAGTTCTCCTAAGTTGATGCTCGCTAACAAACACACATTTATTGAGAGAACGATCCCAGTGTGAAACACACTACCACCTAACAGTTTTGCTTCTTCATCTCATTTTCGGTGTTACTTTCAGTGTTATGACAATGGAAGCTCCACTGTGAGATTAGCTCAATTAAAGATAGAACATACTGTAAACATCTCAGCCATTCCTTGACCACTTAAACTGATTTTAACTTGCTTTGACTTAGGGATTTTACCAATTTGGGTCAACTGAAATTCAAGTTAAGCTTAACAGCGTCTGAAGTTTTTATCCCAAAGAGTCATTCACAAATAATTCAATTCTGAACAAAAATCAGCTCCGACATTTAATAACTGACATTGCAAATAAAACAATCAACAATTGACATGTATTTTAAGTTACCCCTAGTACCCAGCATGGTTATCAACTTTTGTAATAGAAATGTGTCGCATTTTGTAAATCGAACAGGCTAAAACAACAGGTGTATGACAACATGTGTCTACATGTTCCAGCAGTCGGCAAAGTCCCTTTTGACTTGTGGCTGTTTCTGCTTAGGTGGCCTCATACACCACAAGCCTTTCTGAGACAATTCACTGCCAGTCAGACTACTTTTGCTGGAGAGAACACACTCACAAAGAACAACCACAA